>NW_020664463.1:4283050-4454060 GCF_002925995.2 Terrapene triunguis | reverse complement strand
AGCACATGCTTGGTGGGCTGGTGCCTGGAGCCGGCCCTGGCCGGGAGGAGGGCAGAGAGCCCCCGGCGGCCAGAGCGCCAGGAGGAGGGCGGAGAGCCTGGCCGGGCCTCTCCGCTCTCCCCGGTGGCCAGAGCGCCGGGGGGAGGGCGGAGAGCCCCTGGCGGCCAGAGCGCTGGGGGAGGGCGGCGAGCCCGCTGCGACTCCGCTCTCCCCGGCAGCTGGAGCGCCGCGGGGAGGGCGGTGAGCCCAATCGCGGCCCCGCTCTCGGGCCGGAGCACCCCACCGCGCCGCCCCCCTCCAGGCGCCACCCCAAGCACATGCTTGGTGGGCTGGTGCCTGGAGCCGGCCCTGACCACAGCTGAGAATCAGAGTGGTAAGCTCAACCAATCAGCCATCCAAGATACCATAGATAAATTGAATTGCATGCATTTTACTCTTGAGGGGGGTGTCTTTTAGATGAGACATTGAGAATTGTAGCTTGTCAAGCAGGTGCTTGGGGCGGCCGTTCCAGACAGGGGCGGCAGTTCCAGGTATTCGGCGGCAATTTGGCGGACGGTCCCTCACTCCGCCTGGGAGTGAAGGACCTCCCGCCGAATTGCCGCCGCAGATCGCGATCGCGGCTTTTTTTTTTTTTTTTTGGTTTTGGCTGCTTGGGGCGGCCAAAACCCTGGAGCCGGCCCTGGAAGGAAGGCTGAAAGAATTGAGTTTGTTTAGTCTGGAAAAGAGAAGACTGAAAGGGGACATGATAGCAGTTTTCAGGTATCTAAAAGGGTGTCATAAGGAGGAGGGAGAAAACTTGTTCACCTTAGCCTCTAAGGATAGAACAAGAAGCAATGGGCTTAAACTGCAGCAAGGGAGGTCTAGATTGGACATTAGGAAAAAGTTCCTAACTGTCAGGGTGGTTAAACACTGGAATAAATTGCCTAGGGAGGTTGTGGAATCTCCATCTCTGGAGATATGTAAGAGTAGGTTAGATAAATGTCTGTCAGGGATGGTCTAGACAGTATTTGGTCCTGCCATGCGGGCAGGGGACTGGACTCGATGACCTCTCGAGGTCCCTTCCAGTCCTAGAATCTATCAATCTATGACAAGAGGTCAACCAGAGCAGTCTTTAGCCAGGAATAAATGTTCTCCTGGTTCCATTGGTAGATAGAGTTGTGACTGTCATGACATGTGCAGGAACAAGCTGCCGAAAGACCAGAATGCCTCACAATGGGTGGAGAAATTCCAGGAAGCTAGAGCCCAATCCTGCATGGTGCTGAGCATCCTCAGATCCCGTTAAAGTAAGTGGGAATGGAGGAAGCTCAGCACCTTCCAGAACTAGCCCCTCAGCATCAACAGGCATTAATAGTGACCAAAGGAAGAGGAAATCATCGAATGTAGCTCAGGTTATCATAGCAAAAAAATAATCTCGAGTGAGTATTTGATAGTTTAATTCTGAAGAACTCTCCTTTTTCCTCTTGTGATTCAAATGATAGATCAAAACTATTATTTGTTCCTTTTAAAATAGGATGAACAGGGAAATGCTGCTATAATGTATTAAACAAAAAACAGAAGGGAGGACTATGGTCCTGGGTTATAGTTTAAAAACCCCTGAGATGGGAGAAGATGCTATGCAACAGTCTCAGGGAAAAGCTGCTCCCTTGGATATTAACAACTAGGGAACCATGACTAGAGGAATCTGCCAAGGCAAATAAAGCAATCTTGAAAAGGTTTTATTAGCAATATAATATCTAGATATAAACAAAGGTAAAACAATTTAGGAACCTTGAAAAGACAATAAATGATCCAGTTAGCAAATAAACTGATATTAATTGGTCAACCAAATGGAGAACTAGTATTTCAAGTTACAAATGTGCAGGAACAATATCAGGCATTGATTTAATAAGTTAACACATGGGAGAAGGTGATAAATACTGTGGTTAAAGTAACATATCAACCCATTTCAAATAAGAACTAGAGAGTAATCTTCCATGTAGGAAATTCAGAGTTCTCAGTTTATGAAGAAACTGGTACAGGAAGTCTCATGGGTAACATAAGAGGAGGATATGAAACACAGCACAGATGATGGTCAAGCAAAGCTCAGCTGAAAATCTTTTACACTTAAAAAAATATTAGTTCTAGAGCTGACAGATCAAGAGCTATATATAAAGAAGCTGTGGAATGACACTATCTTCCACTACTAGAGACACGTCTGCAATGATTCTCCACATCAGAGTTCCTTTTCCCTTACTAGTTAAATAAGGAGAAAGTTTGTCTATTAGATAATACACTTTTCCCCCCAGTAAAGATGACGACTAAGGCCAGGTCTACACTAAACAGTTAGCCCAGCTACATCGCTTGGGGGTGTGAAAAATCCATACTTCATTGAGTAATCTATTTAAGCCGACCTAACTGCCGGTATAGACAGTGCTAGGTTGATGGAAAAAATCTTCTGTCAACGTAGCACTGTCTACACTGGCAGTTAGGTCAGCTTAAATTTTTCCATCAACCTAGCTATCACCTCTCAGGGAGGTGAATTAGCTATAGCAATGGGAGAACCCCTCCCATCACTATAGTGAATGTCTGCACTGAAGCACTACAGTAGCGCAGCTACAGCGCTGAGTTATGCCGCTGTAGCAGTTTAGGTGTAGACACAGCCTAAGATTTATGCAATTAAAGAATGAATTTTGTAGAAAGAGCAGCATTGTGTGAATTCCAGACCATGACAGCCCAGTGAGAACTAGACCCACCAACACAATGGAGTTTTTGACCAACCACCAGAATAGTGGAGTCCTTTAGCTAATTCTCAACAGAATAGTTGTCAAGATTCCACAGCTCAAAGCTTAAACATGCCACCAAGTTAAAACCCACAGCTACTTAGGCCAGGCTCATTCCTCTACTGGTGATTTATATTTCCCACCTCTGGGGAACCAGGTGAGTACTATTAAATAAAATGTCCACATGTCCCCAAGGAATTTCTCCTGTCTCTTTTAACATAATAGGTGATGGAAGTTTTCATCATCATAGTAATACAATAAAAGTAAGGATTCAGATTGTGGAGAAATTGCTTGTTACGATCAGTCTGAGATGGGAGAAGACTCTACAGCAGAGACATCAGGGCAGGCTGAAAAAAATTCCACACCAAATGGTTTTGGAGATTAGAATGGGACAGAGGGACAACAGAGAATGCTTCTGTTTTACCACTGTTTAGTCCAATTATAGCAAGAATACCCATGACACTTAGGAACTATGTCTGAGATGATTACTTGTGTATTTTTGTAATTTGCTTTCGTCTTTTAATTAAAATTTTTTTCACCTTCTTATGACTTTGGTCAAATATTTGTTGTGAGCTGGGAAACACAATGTGACTATGATTTTTTAACTGGATCTGCAGGAATTTGTTAATTAAGATAACATTTGCTTACCTTCTGACATCAGTCTATTTATAGAGTATTAAGGATGATACTGCTCTGGGTTTCTATAGCACTGTCTATGTGAGGCCCTCAAAGCGCTTTACAAACATATATGAATAAACTCTCACAATGCCCGTGTAGCACTTCAGTGTAGACGCTAGCTACTCCAGCGGGAGGGATTCTCCCCATGGTATCAGTAATCCATCTCCATGAGAGGCAATACCTAGGTCAACAGAAATTTTTTTCCATTCACCTAGTACTATCTACATGGGGACTTAGGTCAGCTTACCTATGTCACTCAGGGGGTTGGCTTTTTCACACCCTCTGAGCGATGTAGCTGGGTCTATTTAGTTTTCTAGTGCAGATCTGCCCTGCGCCATCAAACTTTAGATGATAAATTTTGTCATACAACCCACCGGTCATCAAGGCACCGAGCTAGCAAAGCAGTTAAGCACATGTGTAACTTTAAGCACAAGTGTCCCATTGACTTTTATGACATTTCACTATGAATAACACATGAAATACAATTTAAATGTCAAAGTTTAGATGATACATTTGTCATATAAGCCATTGGACATTAAGGTCACGATCCAGCAAAGCACTTAAGTACGTGAGTAGTCTCATTGACTTTATTGATATTTCACAATGAGCACTGCATCAAATGCAGCTGTCACATTAATTCAGTGTTTCTAACATTTTCAGCAGTGAAATAAATACCAGTATTGACATTATTATTGCACCATTATTCATTTCATTCATTACCAGTATATAACATTATTTCAGGCTGCCTCCAGACTCAGGATATCCCCACTGTATACGTTTCATTTGGTTCACATTTTCAAGGTTTTCTTCACAACCATGAGGGCTAGGTACATAATTAAAAAAAAAATGAAATCCTGGATTGTGGAGCAGCCATTTGATGACAAATACTTCCATCAGATTAATTCAGTAATGAAAATATCCATTGACTTTCATTGTGAAGTAGATAGAAAACATTATGATTAGTATATTAATAAAAAAATCTACACGTTAATAAACCTTAAAATAGACTGTGCCTCAGATTTTGCTAAAATCTCCAAGTGAGTTAGTTTTCCAATCTCCAAAAATCCAAAATATATTTGCCAGAGGAATTTTAAGAAGGTATACACTCGCCATTTCAAAATGCTTATAATTAATAAATTAAGTAACAGATTTACTTGTAAATTCTTAGAAAAGTCATTCTGTAACCCAAGACTAAGTTTGGTAAATTTGGGGAAGCTATGATATGGGTGTGGTCCTGCAATGATCAAAATGTTTATGTATCCCTGTGCTCAGGCAGATCCCCAACAAAGTTAATGGAGGCCTACCCAGAAGGAGCAGCTTGCAGGATCAGGGTTACAGTATTCATATAAAACACATCGGATTATTCCCTAGTTTAAATGCAAATCTTTATGTAATTTTAACTATGGAGCAGCCACAGAACCTTTGTAATTAATGAATAATTGTAAAAACGATTAAAATGCAATCTCTAATAGAATGTCATTATTTAACACTATCTATTAAAGGGCAGCTAGTTCTAATGCAATAGAGAGGTCACAATTGGATTGCTTTTCACTGGAAGGTCAGACTTTATGTCAGGCTACCATATTCTGGGTTACCAGTTCCAGGGAAAATGATTATCTGCTCCTGTTTATGGCATTTAAGAGACGGGACTTGTTCTACTTTTCTTCTTGACTTGCAAAGGAATTCCTAGTCATAGTGCAAGGAGAGCTGTGAAGAATTAAGAAGCATAAAACAGGAGATGTTATAAACACTTCAAGAAGAATCTACCCACATAGGGCCAAATTCAGCCCTGGTATAAAATGCAATTCCATTGAAATCAATTAGCTGAATTTGACCTATAGGGACTGTCTCTGTAGCAAACATTATTAAAAGTAGGGTGCATTTTTAAATCCTTAGAAATTTATTGTTGTTAATACACCTCTACCCCGATATAACACTGTCCTCGGGAGCCAAAAAATCTTACTGCATTATGGGTGAAACCGCGTTATATCGAACTTGCTTTGATCCTCTGGAGCGCACAGCCCCGACCCCCCCAGAGCGCTGCTTTACCGCATTATATCCGAATTCGTGTTATATTGGGTCGCGTTATATCGGGGTAGACGTGTATTTGATTTTCTGTATTTTCAGTGTAGAAACAATACTAGATACTCAGGTAAATACAATAGTTAATAATCACGGCCATTCTGTTTTTACCTGCCAACCTAAATTATTAATATTTGAAAGACTGACCCAGAAAATCTTATTTACTAATGCAAAATTAGCATTGGCTAATTATGCCAAAAATACACATTACACAAACAAGTTCAGAAAGAATAACTTAAAGCATTGGCACTTGTACTATAGATCTTTGAAAAGTATGAATCCTTAAAGTTGTGGTTAGTGTGTATTATTCAATTATTTTTGGAGAAAAATGTTCAAATCACTCCAGAGGTGTATTTTTTTTTTACTAATAAATACATAATTTTAAATTATTTTGATATTTTTTGCTCAAATAAAAAAATCTGAGGTATTTTAAAATAAATTTGACAATTGTTTTATCATATAGCTGGGCTAGGGATTACCACTTATGCACCTAGGTTGTATTTTTATGAATATTTAATATACCCAGTGTTCAAAACCACTTAAATTAAGAGATCACTAAAGCCCCTATCCTGTAAACATATACATGCATAACTTTAAGTCAAGGCTGTACTCATATGAGTAAAATTATACACACATCTACAGAATGGGGCCAGACTTCAACTCCACTCAAAGAATCAATTTTAACTACCCTACCTTTGTCAGATAGATACTTATGTTACTGATCCAGTCCCTCTGCAAACAGTTTTATAACACTAAAAATAAAATACTGCATGTAAACAACTGTAAGGTCACAAACCCATCAATACAAGGAAATTCAAAGCTAAGGCTCAAACTGCTTCTTTAACATAAACCTGTTGGGTGACAGCACTGAAAAATGACCCTGAAAACCATGTGATGTTTACTAACATGTGGTATGGTACTCTATGCCAGTTTCATCTTATCATGTGTTATGAAGATCACTTTTGAAATAAATGTTATCAGACAACTGTGATTATTTTTAAATATTTGCATATGTACATTGGGTTTTATAATTAGTTTGCTGGGTACGGTTATTTATAAACATTTGCAGCTTACTGCCAGGACACCCTTGGGAATGAAATGTATATTTCAAGGTATCTGCTTCTAGTAATTCAAATAAAATACATGGTGGTTAACTAGGAGTGTGAATGCAGGCTGAAGGTAACAGCTTGAAGTAGCATGGTTCCAGCACTGAGAAGGCCAACATAAATGACCAAATGTCCCCAAATAAAGCTGTGCTAAGAGTGAACAAACTGCTCACGGAATCTGCAAATGACTAATTCATCCTACTGCAATAACTCCTCATTTAGTCCATGATGCACAAAATCAACATTACAAACTCACCAATGACTGCATCTTTGGGCACCTAATACCCTTGAAAATCCGGCCCTTAGCCTAAATCTCACTGAAAGTCACTTTTGTAAATGGGACTTTGGTGATTTTGAAAATTTTACTCTAAGTTTTGTAAGTCTTACACTTCTTGATGGTTTTAATCAGTCTCTTATATACAGAGAATATATACATATATCTAAGTTGGTCTAACTGATGGTCTAATTTTCCTTGACACCAATTCTAGACATTTATTTAAATATCAAATATGTCATAGATTTGAATAGCATTATCCCTTTTCAAAAACTAGCATTTTACATTGGCAGCTTCCACTCTAGATATGTTTTCAAATGTAACTTTGATCCAAAGTAGATGTTATATAATATATTAATATTCCTGTAGTAGTAAGACATTTTATTATAATATTCACAGAGATCATAACTAAATTGTAGGGCTCACTCCTGTCTATGAGGTGTTGAACTCCCACAATTATTAATGACTGTAATGCAGTGTCTCTCCAACGTTTTTACTTGCGACCCCTTTCACATAGCAAGCCTCTTAGTGCGACCTCCCTTATAAATTAAAAACACTTTTTAATATATTTAACACCATTATAAATGCTGGAGGCAAAGCGGGGTTAGAGGCTGACAGCTCGCGACCACCCATCTAATAACTTCCTGACTCCCTGAGGGGTCCCGACCCCCAGTTTGAGAACCCCTGCTGTAATGGGAGTTATAGGCATCCAGCAACTCACAGGAGTGCTCAGCTTCTTGCAGAATCAAGCCCATATGGAGCCAAATTCAGACCTGGTGCAAGCGGGTGAGATTCCATTAAAGTCAGCTGCAATACATGCCATTTGAATTTGGCTCAGACAGCCATTCATGTAGCTCCATGGAAACAGGAATTTTTTAACTTTAATTCCCTACCTGTTCATGCTGTCTACTATTCACGCTCCCCCTACCTGTTCATGCTGTCTACTATTCACGCTCCCTGCTGTAATTCACTTCCTAGTTTCATACAGCATCCATGTGGGAAGTGGCTCAGGAAGATTTGTACATGCCAGTGTGACATTTCCAGTATGACAGCAAGACCTGCTACTGCTTGAGCTAAAGAGCCAAGGCTCTGTAGCTGAGGACTGTAGCAGCTCATATCCTCTGTGAATCAGCAAAAGGGGAACCTGCAATATATACTCACTTGTGGGTCACATCTGCACATTCGGGCAGCCTTGAACAGGACAGGGAATGGGAGCAGCCTTCACAAGCTTGGGTGACTAATCTCAGAAGCCCTGTGAAGAGAAGGGGCACTTATGCTGATTGAGGTCACTGATTATCCAGGGAATGTGTGGAATGTTCATAGGATGATTTCTCTGGGGTTGTCATGTTAGGGGTAGGGGGACAAAGGTGGCTGGCTGGTGATGGAAGACCAGGGGGAGAAGGTAAAGTGAGTGGCTGAGAAACTAGGGATATGTTGAGGAATGGTAAAAAATGGATTAGGATTGACATTTTGGGGTAGGGTAAAACAGGCAGGGTGCAGAAAGGAAGCATTTCAAAGTTGGGGAAGGAGGATTTTGACTTTGTATTTAGGAACCCATCTGAATATTGCTGTATCTTCATTACCTGTATTGTTAGGAACCATCCTGTTACTCAGGCTGAGGCATGAGATATTGTCAGTGCTCTCAGTGGAGTCTGTTAAGCATTGCTCCAGTTTAGATTCCCATTGTAGATATCTGGGCCATCAAAAGAATGGGCATTCATGGTCTGTTCACAGATTTGGTGGTAGAATCAACCTTTGCTCAGCAGAATTATGGACAGAAGCATTTGGGTTATTCAAAATAAATTTATAAACAGATCAATCAGTTAAAAATTAAAGATTATTCCATATAGGAAATTAACACAATTTGTTTTAAGATCACAGAAATAAAATACAATTCAGTTATGGTTATAGGCACTTTAGCTAGATTATACAAACAGATCAAATGACACAGATGTATCCATTCTTAACACATTTTGGTGTGCTAATGTATTGCAGTATGTGATATTTTGTAATTTATGAACTGCATTAGTCAGGCATGACCTAGAGAGCTAAGAATGGAGCAGAGGCTGTAATCTTAGTGATGGTGCAGTACAAAAGCCTAGATAAAATTTAAATTGTAAAGTTTGTTTACATAGCAGACTTATGTAAGTGTAACATATCATTTATTACCATTAATGTACAACTATCATTAATATACAACCTGTTGATTGATTTCCTGTTTTTAATGGTATGGTTACAAAAATTCTCTGGGAAACTATTTAAAATGTTCCTGTGCAAAACCCAGAGTCGGGCAGCTCCAGGGAGTTGGGGGTCCAGGAAGTAAGTTGTCCCAAGAGCTGGCCGCCCAGGGAGTCAGTTGCTCTAGGAAGGGGAAACTGGTTGCTGTGGGAACTGCAGAGTCCAGGGAGCCAGTTAACCAGGGTAGCCCTGGGAGTCAGCTACCCCAGGAGTTGACAAGGCCTAGGGAACTGGGCAGACTGGAGACCCAGCTGTCTCACAAATCAGGCAGCCTGGAAGCTCTTGGATCACTTTCAAACTGAAACATTTAGGTTTTTTGTAATGATTTTTTTTCTGATTTTCCCCTTTGTGGGAAATTTTGAAATTTATATTTTCTTTCTGAATGGTAACCTTTTTTTTTTTTTTTAAATGTTGGGGTTTTCTGCATAATGGAAATTCTGAGTTTAACCCTAATAAACACAACCCTCTGGATGACGATTCTCCATTTATAACTACTTGTTGAGATCCATCAGTTAGCCAGTGTTTAACCCATTTAATATGGGCTACACTGATTTTGTATGTATGCAACTAAATTAGTGGCTTGATTTTCAGATGTACTGAATAGCCAAAGCTCTCATTGAGGTCTGCCTCAGTATGGATTTAGGTGTATAATTTTAGTTTCCCAGATTTGCAATCTTTGTCCTTAGTCTCACCCCTCTGAGGTGCACAAGTACTATTTCTATTATTTCATGGTTACTGCCATTTTACAGATAAGGTACTTTCTCAGTATAAATTGATATATATTATAAAACATGTGTTAAGCATTTTTTAAGATACCCAGGTGAACATATCCACTACAGTCCTGTGTTCTTGGAGAGACTACAGCTCATTTTCCAGCACCTGCTGAGGTTGGAATGGAAGCATAATTATTATTACTGATTTTCTAAAATAGATGTGCCAAGAATAGAGAAATTTCATCTTTGATTGGTTGGCTTCTGGGAGCAGAAAAACAGAAAGAGGAAATGTCCCTGTTTGAGCTGGCATATGCCATGCAATCGTTGTCCAGTATGTGCCAGGCCCCTGTTGTTGGAAGCCTGCAGCAGTTGTGCAGTTTGTCTGTGGTTACTACCACAGGCCAACCAAGTACATGGCCAAATACAGAATGCATGGGGAAAGCTAAAGCATATTAATGGAAATGTGCAGATCAAAAAGGCATGTGTACAAATCAATAAAGACTGAATTTTATATTAGAGAGACAAAGTGGGTGAGGTAATATCTTTTATTGGACCAGCTTCTGTTAGTGAGAGAGAGAACCACAGAAGAGCTCTGTGTGGCTCAAAAGCATCTCTCTCACCAACAGAAGCAGGTCAAATAAAAGATATTACCTCACTCACCTTGTCTCTCTAATATCCTGGGACTGACATGTCTACAACTACACTGGATTTTATATAACATATTGCCTTGATGCCTCATTGCTTTGGGGGGAAGAAATGGGTGGAGCTGCTAAGGTTTGGTTGGTCAGACTTTTCTTATGCATTATAATTTTTTACAAAAACATTTAAAACTGATTTACATGTACAAAAATATTGTAAGGACACCGTCCAGAAGATTTTTTTTAAATAGGATTAACATTTTTCCTTTTAAGCAAACAGAACTAAATAAAGGTAGTGCTCTGTTTATTAAGTGATCAAAGCTTGGCCATATTTTCTTCAGTGTTGGAAACATCACTTTTCATTTCCTCTCTATGTATAATGCAATGCCAGTAAGCCAGCTGCATTTATGATTTAGACTAAGAATTTGCTGCCTCAAGTCAAGACAGCAGCCTCGCTCTTAAAAATCAAGGGATTTTCTATATTTTTATTGATACATTTTAAAGACTTTTGCCAGCTCTCCTCTTACTTTAATTTTTTCTCACAGCAGTAACTTGGATACACAAGTCAGTTTAATAATAATAAAAATAAACAAACAATCCATGTCAGCTACTTCTGATCCCTCTTTCATTAATTCATGCAAAACTGTCAACATGTCAGCAGACTGTAGAGTATGGCTTCAGAGATGGAGAGAGGCCCCCCCACCATAACTTACACAGTTATGGGGCCTAAATTACAGCTGTTTCCTGGGGCTGCTTTATGGGCTACAGTGCAGCCTGGAATCTCCACAGGCTGCAGCCCTGCTCCCCAACACACCTCTTCACTCCTAGCATACCACTTACACTAGGCTTGTGAGGGAGTCCTTAGAGGACAGCCTTACAGCTGACTTCCACAAAGCCTGCAGCAGAGGAATCCCCCCACAGCCCAAGATGGGGATTCTAAGACCTCTTTTCTGCAGCTCCAGCCCTCTGACCAGGTCAGTTACTAATTCCGCCCCATCAAAAGCTGAGTCCAAACTCCCCCATTCTGGGAAGGCTGGTTATGTTCAGAGGAGCAGCCGGTGGGAAGAAATGCCATGGGTTTGGAAGGAACTGATGACACTAAAGAAAGAGGCCATCCTCACCTAACTCTTCACCTCCATCAAAATCCCAAGTGCATGGTGTTAAGGGAAGGAGGAGGATGCCAGGTAGGCTCAATCCCTCTCTCTCTGATATAGTTTGGGTCAAAACTTTTTTGGACTCTTTTAATCCATTCCTTTTTAAATAAATGGAAGGGGCAATCTGACCTTAGTTAAGGTGTGTAAATTACTTTGAGATCCTCTCTCACATATTTCTCTAATTTATTCTTCTTCTCATTGCCATTATGGAAGATTTTAAAAAGGCATAAAGTGTTTTCACTGTATAGCTTCATTTACCTTGTTACACACACACACACACACACACACACACACACTCTCTCTCTCTCAGGTGGTCAATTTTACCATCACTGGCAGCTCTCACTCTCAAGAACACAAAGCTATGGGATTTCAGACTCAAAAACATTTTTAACAGGTTTGAGCACACATCAGGTAATTAAAAGATGGCTATACATTTCATCTGCTAACTGGTGGCCAGGCATTCTGAACAGATTAGTCAATCAGCTTAAATCCTCATACTGTGTTGATGCACAGGTTTTGAGACTAACACACACTCTGGTGGTTCACAAATAGGAGCGGTACCAGAAAGGAAACTTCTTTGATGATTGAGCCAGAAGGAGCTCTGCTATACCTCCTTTAGCTGTTCGAAATCATGGTTGTATCTGGTGATCGCAAGACACTTTTTTGCAGACACCCCAGATATTAGCATATTAATAGCTGTAACTAAACTGAGAGTTAAACAGACACAAATTGGGGTTCTGTCTTGCGAATTATCCATGCATAAAACGCCCAATGACTTCAGTGGCAATAGCGGCACATTCAGAATTGGGCCTATGATGCTGACTACAGCTGTGCCAACCCTCTATAATAAAACCCAGAACTAGGTGGGTTGAAACCCAGTTTGTCAGAAACTCAGCACTTGAACTAGGTTTGCTGAGATTCACAAATGTTTTGCCAACTTTAACTTCACATAACATGTTATTTAGTTCTAGCTTGTTAAAATTCCACTAATTAGCCCATCTATATGTAAAGGGACTGTTGGCCCCTTACTAAAACTCAGTAGGTTGTTTTTTTTGTTGGCTAGCTCCCAGTACCAAAAGAAAAGAGAAGGGTCGATGGGAAATCAGGACCCTGAGACTGACAGTTCCCAAGAGCAATGGGGAGAGGCCAATGCTCCAGGTCAGCCTGATTGACAGGGCGAGCAGACTAATGAGGAAGTCAGGAGGCCAGAGCCTTCGTGTGAGCTGGAATTGCCTGGAACAGAGTGGGGCTGAGCTAAGGAAAGAGCAGAGGCCTGAGCTGAGCTGGGGAGCAGGGCCACACCCACCAGAGAGAACCAGAGAAGCAGCCCAGGGGGGAGATCTATGCTGGAAGCAGGGCTGCAGCAACAAAAACCACAGAAGCAGCCCAGGGTGCAGACCTGTGCTAGGAGAACTGCAGCAACCAGAGCCAGAGGGGCCAATAAAAGCAGTCCAGGGGGCTAGAAACAGAGCAGCAGCAGTGCTGGGGATGGAGTTGGGGTTGGAGCTGGAGCAGTCCGGAACTGGGTGTGTTGAGCAGCTGGGGAGAGCAAGGGGACCCAGGGCAGAGGGTCCAGTGCAGGGAGATGCCCCCAGCAAAGAGGCCTGCAAGGACCTTGAAGTGGGATCATAACCCCGATGGGGGGGCTGACACTGGGAAGAAGGGTCCTGCCACCTAGAGCCTGAGAGCGTGTGGCCACTGTCAGAGCAAGTGTCCGACCTGCAGCACAGCCAGGGCCTGAGAAGGAGGCCTGGGACATGTGAGGAATAGACTGTGAACTTCCCTTACATTCCTGTGACAGCTGGTTGTGATATCCCTGTGCCACAGAGTGGGGTTACATGCTTTCCTTTAACTTTTCCCATTTCTTCCTTATTTTAAAAAATTGGTTGCCGTTTAATAAATTGTATTTCCTTTGAATTGTATGTAATGATCAGCGGTTCAGAGAAGTGTCCGGTGCGGCACTGACTTTCCATTGTGCCGGGGGTGCTTGACCCCTGGCTCTGCCCCAGGCCCCACCCCTTCCTCCAAGGCCACACCCTGCCCCACCTCTTCCCACCCTCCCCTCCATCGCTGCCCCGCCTCTTTCCACTCCATTCTGCTCGCTCCTCTCCCCTCCTGCATGCCACGAAACAGCTGATTGCGGTGGGCGGGAGGCACAGGGAGGGAGGGGGAAGCTCTGATTGGCAGGGCCTGCCGGTGGGCAGGAGATGCTGGAGGGAGGGGGAAGTGCTGATAGGAGGGCTGCCGGTGGGTGCTCAGCACCCCCCATTTTTTCCCCATGGGTGTTTCAGCCCTGAAGCACCCACGGAGTCGGCACCTATGCAGTGCGGAGAGTGCACCCTGGAGAGAGGACACCCCAGCCCCTATTCTAAGTGACCACAACAAGGTTGGGGTCAAGCCCCCCAGTAATCAATGGGCCCAGCCTTGTTGGGGTTATGAGGACTCTGCCACACTGTGGAGTGGAAGGGGAGTACTCGAGGTCAGGCAGGCCTCTCGGTAAAGGAAGTGGGATCAAAAACTCAGATCCTTTTGTTAGCCCATTTCACCGGGATAATGTATAAGCCAGAAAAGTTCCCAGTCCCCAATAGCCAGATCATTCCCCCACTTACATGTACCTTTAAAATAAGACTGAATAATGTTTTTTTCCCTTGTTAACGGTTTTGAATTTCTTTACTGTAGTTGGTTTTGGTACAGTGTGAGCAGCAGTTCTAGCCACTCCTGTACAGTGCAGCTCTGAATTTCAGTCCATTTCTGACTTTATGAGGCTCAGTGTTAAAGTAGGTATTGAGACTGTTGCCAGGCCATCCATCATCCTTACGCCTGAACTGGCATTTTGGGAAAACCGTACCCATCTGGCTAAGGGCTTTTGGTGGAGATGAAATAGCTTCTGAAAGTAGCCAGAAGTGGAGCGGAGAGCAAGAGAAGATGGAAAGAAGCAGATGTGTTAGGGAATTCAAAACACAGGAGGTGACAAGAGAGAAGTGAAGAGAGAACTTAGGAAGGGTGGCACAAAAAAGGAGGGAATAATGAGTGAAGAATGCAACAGGAGAAGCAGAATTTAAAATAAGTGCAGAAGAATTCCTACTTCATAAATACCGTGCAAAATGGAATGCAAGTAAGGGGCGGGGCGGGGCTATCAGGAAGGCCAGGGCTTTATAAAGCAGTGAGCAAGCGACCAGGGAGCTTTGCGAACCAGGGCCACTAACAGGGAGTTTCAAGAGGAAGTCTGGAAGGGGAGTGGGAAGGGGGCGATGTACACTTGCCATTCTTTAAAACCTTTAAACTAAACTATAATCAAAACTTCTTGATTTAAACAAAAACCCTATCATTAACCTAGGTAGGTGTAGGAGAGAATGCAGGCAGAAGCCCAGCAGCAGAGGGGGGGCTATCCTATTTATTGCGCTCAGTGTAGCATGTATGATTACCTGCCCTGTGGGCGGGCGGCGTATGTGTGCATTCGGTGCAAGGAGCTCCTGGCCCTCAGAGACCACGTACGGGCTTTGGAGGCCAGGGTGGCGGAACTGGAGGAGCTAAGGAAGGCAGAAAGGTATGTTGATGAGGCTTTCTGGGACACTGTAGATTTGTCCCAACTCCGGTCGGACAGCCCCTGTGCTGTTAAGGAGGATGAAAGGCTCAGGGAAGGAGAGCAGTCAACAGGAGCAGAGGGAAACCTTCCCATAGTTGGGACCCTCCTTCCAGATGAAATCCCTGCAAGCTGCATGGACACTTTTCAAAGACACCATAATAGAGGCCCAACTTAAATGTATACCCCAAATTAAAAAACACAGTAAAAGAACTAAAAAAGAGCCACTGTGGCTTAACAACCATGTAAAAGAAGCAGTGAGAGATAAAAAGGCATCTTTTAAAAAGTGGAAGTCAAATCCCAGTGCGGTAAATAGAAAGGAGCATAAAAACTGCCAAATTAAGTGTAAAAATGTAATAAGAAAAGCCAAAAAGGAGTTTGAAGAACAGCTAGCCAAAAACTCCAAAAGTAATAAAATGTTTTTTAAGTACATCAGAAGCAGGAAGCCTGCTAAACAACCAGTGGGGCCCCTTGATGATCAAGATACAAAAGGAGCGCTTAAAGACGATAAAGTCATTGCGGAGAAACTAAATGGATTCTTTGCTTCAGTCTTCACGGCTGAGGATGTTAGGGAGATTTCCAAACCTGAGCCGGCTTTGTAGGTGACAAATCTGAGGAACTGTCACAGATTGAAGTGTCACTAGAGGAGGTTTTGGAATTAATTGATAAACTTAACATTAACAAGTCACCGGGACCAGATGGCATTCACCCAAGAGTTTTGAAAGAACTCAAATGTGAAGTTGCGGAACTATTAACTAAGGTTTGTAACCTGTCCTTTAAATCGGCTTCTGTACCCAATGACTGGAAGTTAGCTAATGTAACGCCAATATTTAAAAAGGGCTCTAGAAGTGATCCCGGCAATTACAGACTGGTAAGTCTAATGCGGTACCGGGCAAATCAGTCAAAACAATATTTAAGAATAAAATTGTCAGACACATAGAAAAACATAAACTGTTGAGCAATAGTCAACATGGTTTCTGTAAAGGGAAATCGTGCCTTACTAATCTATTAGAGTTCTTTGAAGGGGTCAACAAACATGTGGACAAGGGGGATCCAGTGGACATAGTGTACTTAGATTTCCAGAAAGCCTTTGACAAGGTCCCTCACCAAAGGCTCTTAAGGAAATTAAGTTGTCATGGGATAAGAGGAAAGATCCTTTTATGGATTGAGAACTGGTTAAAAGATAGGGAACAAAGGGTAGGAATAAATGGTAAATTTTCAGAATGGAGAGGGGTAACTGGTGGGTGTTCCCCAAAGGTCAGTCCTAGGACCAATCCTATTCAACTTATTCATAAATGATCTGGAGAAAGGGGTAAACAGTGAGGTGGCAAAGTTTGCAGATGATACTAAACTGCTCAAGATAGTTAAGACCAAAGCAGACTGTGAAGATCTTCAAAAAGATCTCACAAAACTAAGTGATTGGGCAACAAAATGGCAAATGAAATGTAATGTGGATAAATGTAAAGTAATGCACATTGGAAAAAATAACCCCAACTATACAAACAATATGATGGGGGCTAATTTAGCTACAACTAATCAGGAAAGAGATCTTGGAGTCATTGTGGATCATTCTCTGAAGACATCCACGCAGTGTGCAGTGGCAGTCAAAAAAGCAAACAGGATGTTAGGAATCATTCAAAAAGGGATAGAGAATAAGACAGAGAATATCTTATTGCCCATATATAAATCCATGGTACACCCACATCTTGAATACTGCGTACAGATGTGGTCTCCGCATCTCAAAAAAGATATACTGGCATTAGAAAAGGTTCAGAGAAGGGTAACTAAAATGATTAGGGGTTTGGAACGGGTCCCATATGAGGAGAGATTAAAGAGGCTAGGACTTTTCAGTTTGGAAAAGAGGAGACTACGGTGGGATATGATAGAGATATATAAAATCATGAGTGGTGTGGAGAAAGTGAATAAGGAAAAGTTATTTACTTGTTCCCATAATATAAGAACTAGGGGCCACCAAATGAAATTAATGGGCAGCAGGTTTAAAACAAATAAAAGGAAGTTCTTCTTCACACAGCGCACCGTCAACCTGTGGAACTCCTTGCCTGAGGAGGTTGTGAAGGCTAGGACTATAACAGGATTTAAAAGAGAACTAGATAAAGTAATGGAGGTTAAAGTCCATTATTGGCTATTAGCCAGGATGGGTAAGGAATGCTGTCCCTAGCCTCTGTTTGTCAGAGGGTGGAGATGGATGGCAGGAGAGAGATCACTTGATCATTACCTGTTAGATTCATTCCCTCTGGGACACCTGGCATTGGTCACTGTCGGTAGACAGGATACTGGGCTGGATGGACCTTTGGTCTGACCCAGTATGGCCATTCTTATGTTCTTAAGGGATCCTTTTACTATCAAAGATTTGATTACCATCTTAACTAATAAAGGAGACAGTTGGTTCTTGGTAAAGTGTTCCAATATATCTGTTGATTTTACTTTTCAATAAGCCTATGGATTAGCTGGAAATAGATTGGTACTGGTGATTCAGTAGGTGATCCTCTTCCCTCTGCGTTGGTACTGAACCAATGCCTCAGCATGGGGTTAGAGGCTGGATGAAACCTAAAACCAAGATCCAGATCACTTGCAGTCATTAAAAATCCTAGAAATGTAGGACTGGAAGAGACTGCAATTAATCATCTAGTCTAGTTGCTTGCACTGAGGCAGGACTGAGTATTAAGACCATCCCTGACAGGTGTTTGTCTAACCTGCTCTTAAGAACCTCTAGTGACAGAGACTCCACAACCTCCCCAGGTAATTTGTTCGAGTGCTTAACTACCCTTACAGTTAGGAAGATTTTCCTAATGTCTAACCTAAATCTCCCTTGCTGCAAATTAAGCCCATTACTTCTTGTCCTGTCCTCAGTGATCAAGGAGAACAATTTATCACCTTCCTCTTTATAGCAACATTTTACATACTTGGACTGTTATCGTTTCCCCCTCTACAGACAAAACAAACCCAATTTTTTCAATCTTTCCTCATAGGTCATGGTTTCTAGACCTTTAATCATTTTTGTTGCTCTCCTCTGGACTTTTTCCAATTTGTCCATATGTTTCCCAAAGTGTGGTGCCCAGAATTAGATACAATGCTCCAGTTGAGGCCTTATGAGTGCTGAGTTAAGTGGGAAAATTACTTTTATGTCTTGCTTACAACACTCCTGCTAATACATCCCAGAATGATGTTCACTTTTTTTGCAACAGTGTTACATTGTTGACTCATATTTAGTTTGTGTTCCACTATGACCCCCAGATCCTTTTCTGCAGTACTCCTTCCTAGGCAGTCATTTCCCATTTTTTATTTGTGCAATTGATTATTCCTTACTAAGTATTGTACTCTGCATTTGTCCTTAATTAATTTTATCCCAGTTATTTCAGACCATTTCTCCAGTTTGTCAAGATCATTTTGAACTCTAATCCTGTCCTCCAAAGCACTTGCAACTCTTTCCAGCTTGGTATCAACTGCAAACTTTATAAGCGTACTCTTTATGCCATTATCCAAACCATTTATGAAGGTATTGAACATAACCAGATCCAGGACAGAACTTTGTGAGACCCCACTTGACTATGAACCATTGATAACTACACTACGAGTATAGTTTGCCAACTAGTTGCTCACCCACTTTATAGTAGGTTTGTCTAGGCTATATTTCCATGGTTTGCTTATGAGACGGTCATCTGAGACAGTAACAAAAGCCTAACTAAAGTCGAGATACATCGCATCTACTATCCCACATCTATCTTATCTACAAGGCTTATTACCCAATCAAAGAACACTATTAGGTTAGTTTGACATGATTTGTTCTTGCCAAATTCATGTTGTCTGTTACTTATCACTTTATTATCTTGGAGGTGCTTACAAATTGTTGTTTGATTATTTGCTCCATTATCTTTCTGGGTACTGAAGTTGGAACGGATGGGTGCCAGTATTTCTGCCTGAGTTGGAGCGGGAGCCAGTACTAACAGATCTGTCCTCCTTCACATCTTTGCTTTGTGATTGGAAGATTTACGTGGACCTAATTCTTTAGGGTCCACACAAGGACGCACCTGACTTGGACCAATTTTTTTCTGGAGAGGCAGATCTGACCAGGGATCTGTCATTATGCCTATGTTCATGTCCCTATTCTTGAGAGGGTTTCTTAGACTTAATAGTTTTGGTCTCTGGTCCAGAGTTCGTGATTAGAGGGGGTGCTGCTCACATCTAAGGCCACTGTACGGGGCTGGGGGGGGGGTCTCCTGGCCTGGGCCCACCTGGGGTCCTGTAGCCCTCCCTATGAAATGTTTCCGCAGGTGGAGCTCTCATCCATTGCAGGTTCGAGGAGGGAAGAAGTGACAAATACTGCACTTGGTAGCAATCTGAGCCTCCCCAAGGCAATGAAGAGAGTGCTGGTATCTGGCACTAATGGAGAAGGAGCAGGGGTAAGAAATACAATTTCTTAGCAGGGGGGAGGGATAGCTCAGTGGCTTGGGCATTGGCCTGCTAAACCCAGGTTTGTGAGTTCAATCCTTGAGGGGGCCATTTAGGGAACTGGGGTAAAAATCTGTCTGGGGATTGGTCCTGCTTTGAGCAGGGGGTTGGACTAGATGACCCCCTGAGGTCCCTTCCAACCCTGATATTCTATGAAACTCTGGACATAGTCTTTTTCCATGGCAAGAAACTCCCTGAGGCAAGGAGAACTAAACTAACTATCAACACTAAAAGTCTAAAAACATTAATACTAAAATACTAAAACTATGTGCATTATACTGTACATAGATTTACAGATTAGAAGATAGATGAAGATTGTTTTGGACACAGAGGATTCTGACACAGGTCATGCGGCAGTAAGAAGGAACTGGAGCGGCCTAGGTCCACACTGCCCTTTATGCCCTCAGTTTGGAGCATGAGGAGAACAATTGTGCATTTGCAGACCAATGGATGCTGTCAAGCTGTATGGATTGGCTCACGACCGTGAGTGCCAACCTCAGAGCAGACTGTTAAGAAGCAGGGCACAAACCCTAAACTGGTTGTGTGTTCTATACTTAGATTTCACCAACCAAATATCAAGTGTGAACTCCTCAGGCACTACAACAGTGTGTTGGCCACCGCTTCCCACAGCTTCCATTGGCCAGGAACGGTGAACTGCAGCCATTAGGGGAGCTGCAGGGGAATCGTGCCTGCGGATAGTCAACGTAAACAAAATGTCTCCCGGCCCGCAAGCGGATTATTCTGATGGGCCGCGTGCCGAAGGTTGCCGACCCCTGTTACAGAGCAAACACTTAAATATTACCTTATAACATGGGATACAGATATTATAAGTGAGATTAATGCATGAAGCAATTTACAACCATTTCATAAAGTCTAAACACTAAAACACATTTTTATAAATCTAGTACCTATTTTAACAACACAGGTTTCCAGCTACGCATTTGTGAGTGTTCAGGGAGGCTTCAGGGCTTTGGCATGAGCTGGCACCTGCTCTGCCAGCATCACAGACAATACTTGCTAGAAATCTCCAATCTCAGGTACATGGAGTGCATGCGTACATATAAGAATACACATAAGAACCAGCATTCGAAGAACTTGGCCATTACATTTTGTTCCTTTTTTCCTCACCATTTCCATGTTTTGTCTCTTTAGATTGTAATCACTTCATGGCAGCATTGTGACAGTGTCTTCTTACATTATGTCTTTTTACAATGCTTACTGCAATAAGATCCATATTTGAAAGGGGTCTTTAGGTGATACCACAGTACAAATACAAATAATTATAGAAGAGCTTTCTATTAAAACAGGGTACTGAGTAGCAGGAAAAGCAACACTTTCAATGGTATGTTGCTACCAATAGCAAATATACACATTCAAAGGTGCCATAGAAGCATAAGAGATGAGTGAAAAAAACAACTGTTTTGGTTTTCAGGGGTTTGAACAAACCTTTGCATGGGGTTCATATCCTCACCTCTCCATTGAGCTGTGGATATCAAGCAAGCCTAAAGCCAAAGTTAAATGCCTTTCAGACCGTTGTGTTTCTGATTTCACATTGCAAGCATGAGGCATGCATAGGTTTAATGGACAACCATAATTTGGCTCAGGTTTGCTACAGAGATTTCTAAACTAAGCTCTCAATTTAATTTACGCTGTTTCAACTTTTGTAATGAAATCTGAAACCAGTCAAATTTCAGAATAGCAACTGGCACAGATCCAAATAGCCTTACAGGAACAGATTGGTATTTCAGTTTTTACCTGTTAAGATTCAAAAAGTGAAAGAGCACTTAAAAGGAAGACTACAGTTAGCCAGTACAGACAGGGCTGCAACAGCTGTGGATATTAACTTTAAAACCACGTGAGATAAGATGTTACACTAGTCGCCCATTAAAGGTCAGCTTGCACCAAATGATACCACATTATCATCACATTTATTTCCTACTCTACGTATGGGGAAAACTGCAAAGGGATCCATCGGCTAGAAGGGCCAGCTTGTGTGGAATATTTTTGCAGGAATGGAGACTAAATCAGTAAGTGACCTCCACACTATTTTTAAAGGTCATCATTATTTCAGCTCTTAAAGCAATAGCTTTCTTTTGTTTATATAAAAAGAATGAGATTCGGCTAAATCAGTCTGCAAAAGAAATCAAAACATTTTCCTAATTATTTAATATGCTTTGTTGAGCCGTGGTCCAGCACCATTAGATTCAGATATACATGGCATGTAGATTCAGATATACTGGCCTGATTAAGTCTAACAGGAGTCTAAACAGCCCTGAGAATGCTCAGGAATGACAGTTGGGATAACAGATGAATTTGTGCCAGATCTTTTATGTGCCCATATACTGTTCTATTTTTTCTGGTTCAAAATATTTGCCAAGATCAAATTCCCAGACCTTCTCAGTGCCTGAGCAAATATTGTTAAAGCCAGATTTGGAGCCTTCATAAAATACCGACACAGCTTGTTCTTTTATACATATCTATTGGGAAACAGATAGGATCAGACAGCGGGTCACGAACGAAGAGTGGCTTGCTGTGCCTTGTGCCATTCTGAAGCTGCACATATCACAAAAACTAGGAAATAGTGAGACTGAATCTTATCAGTGACCCATTGGAGTTATTCCGTTTTGATGAAGCCCCGGGGTCCTTCAGTTAAATGAATATTTTATCTGTCCTGAAATGAGTGTTATGCCAGACGGAAACAGATTTGGTCTGTGTTATTTTGTTCACAGACATCTGATGGCGTGCCAATAGAGCAGAGCATGTAAAAGTTATAATAGGCCATTTTTTCCACACAATGAATACAATTACACATCAAAATATGCTTAAATTAAAAGAGGCTGCAAGGTTTGCCTCTGGGGATAGCCAATCTGCCATTACGTACTTTAGAAAAGCCTTAAACCAAAAGGACTTTGGGCAAAATTTTGGAAGTACTTCAGACACTTAGGAGCCACATTGACTTTAAATGAGAAAATTTTGAACATTTTATCCCTGGTCTCAGAATGAGCGCCCAACAGTATTTTTGAAAACCAGAAAATTTCACCCATTCCTGCAAATCCTTTCAAAGAGGCTTTTTCTATCCAGTTAGGTGGGTTTTTTCTTCCACAGGAAATTAGTTAACAGTTCATTACATTCTTAATGGACTGCAGGTTGGGAGAATAGAGGTAATAAAACAGAATTTATTTTGTATGAGATGAAAAAATGAAAACACAGAGTCTATTCTTGCTGACCGCAAAAGATCTAAAAGGTTCATCCTAGAGATTCCTTTCTAGCAATCTAAAAATATCTCAATGGCTAGCCCCAGTAGCAGCCCGGAGAGGATTCTGCCATCTTCCTCTTCACTCTTATTCCACTTTCCTGCAAACAGAAACTCAGAATAGACCCCAGCTGCAGCAGCAGACAGTGCCAGGAGCTTTTCAAGGTTCTCTATATTCTGTTCCCTCCTCCTCCCCTGCCCCCCCTTTTTTTTAAGGGCACAGTGCTTCAATTTAAATGGTTTTGTTCTTTCCTCTGGCCTGGTGCCTCAAAACACAACCCTGATGTACCAGGACTTCATCATCTAGAGGTGAGGTCACAGCAAATCTCTCTCAAACATTCTTATAGGTGGTCTAATGACAGAGCATGTGGGCGAGGGCGCACCCTTGTGGGCTTCCAGCTGACACATCAAACCACTTGATTTTGGCACTGAAACAGTGGATTTTCCTGCAGATCAGTTACAGACTAAGCTGTGAAAATATCCCAGAAATACCTTTCAAGTTCAAAAAAAAAGAAAAAAGAAAAAGATCTCTACAAAATCTAAGATGAAAACACAGAGCTCCAGAAAAGCAGGGTCAGTACTGGAAGACATTCAAGAAAGCGGGGGGGAGAAGGGGGAGGAGAAATCTGACATGGCTACTAGAATAATACAAGAATTTACTCTGAATTTAACAAGCATTATGGAAACAAAATTTTCCACATCAATGGAATATCAGGGTGGATGGCTTTCAAGATCGGATGCAAAGGAGTTACAAACAGAGAGCCAACTCAGACATTGGCAGAGGCAATGGTGAAACTACTTCAAAACAAGATGACCTATCTAGAGATGTGAGCTGAAGATACAGAGAAAGGCAATGAACCCATTCGTAAAATAAGGTAGTCCTCAGTGTGAACCGGGGTGGCTAAATGTGACTGAGACTTGCCACTGTTGAGGGTATGTCACCAGACAAGACTTCCTGAGCTATCAACAATATATCTCCATTAATTATTCGGAGCTGTCTGACCTCCAATATATCTAAATCTCTCACCCAAAGCACAAAAATCAGCTTATGAGAGAAAGAGAATTCACCTCCACATAAAACAGCACAAAAGATTTTCAAGTTTCCTTAAGAGAACATAATGATATCACAAAAGAAAGACTGGGTACTGCTGCACCCTGCACATCCAATTAGAGAGGGATGGCTTGCCTCCTTTGCAAGAATATCCCACTCTCAGGTGATACAACTGTGGCTGAAGCTAAAGGTCATTATCTCCTGTTCTCCAGAACATCTTTTGTATAGTATCTGGAACCAATGCTTAATTTATAATGAAAGATGTGCCAGGGCACATGCAGTTAGGTGCCAGCGCTCAAGCAATTTTTTTTAACATTCATAACTGATGCAGAAAGCCCAAAGTGCCGGTGCTATATATTGCCAAGCCTAGAGGTGCTGGGGCTCAGACCTGGTAAGCCCTGGCACAAATTAAGCACGGTCTGGAACATATGTAGTCCACCAGATGATTCCATAAAGTTTTTAATCAGACTGCTCACTACACTTACCTTATTGATAGTGTTCATAATGGGACGGAATTTTTATACGATACTGAATCCACATATAAAAGTTCCCCCGCCCCCTAAAAACAAGTTAATAAAAAGGTTAAGGTTCTAAAACCTCTTGATGCAGAGAAAGAGTTGGTGGATTCGGGGCAAATATATTTGGTATAAGTTTACACCTGAATGGTATATTATATAAGTTTATAAAATGCTGTATCCAAATATCCTTAGCTTTATCAAATCGATACCAACTGCAGCACCAGTTGCTTGGTAATATGATTATCCTTAAATTTTGTTATCACTCTACTACATGATGAAGAATGCAAATAATTTTTAAAGGAGTGTTATTTAAGATTTTTTTTCCATATTTGACCAGTAATCCAAGTCCCAAAATAATTTACACATGGGAGTCCACATCAAAGGAAAAATGTATGTATGTACTCACACAACACATAACAATGTAAAATTGTGTCTGCCCATTATAATACCTTTGACATTAACCACTCTGATTATTTTGAATACTGGTTTCCAAAATAAAATGAGATATGGGGAAACATGATATCTCTGTTGGGTATTTGTATACAAATAAACCTTTTCAGATGTATGGTCCATTTTGCTCTTATTTTTTGTATATAAAATGGATGTCAGTTCAGCTATTGACTAAAAAACAAACCAGTTCAAAACAAAAATCATCTATACCCATTCCAGCCTGTCAAATATTTTCAACATTAATCCCCTGATCCTGGCAATACCCACATATGTCAGTAACTTTACACAACGTGGATAGGCCCATTGAACCGAACAGGACTACACATGTGAGTAAAGTTAAGCATGTATGGAGGGAGGTGTTTGAAGAATTGGGATCGAACGGCCCAATCCATAAGAGTCTTTCCACTGAGTTCAGAGAGTGTTGGATTCGGCCCTGTCTGAAATAGTAGTGGCAAGGCTGTATTTTTAACCAAATGGACTGAATTGCATTGAAGACTTACATTATTAGTACACTAGCTCTGCTTTAGAAATCAAACTTGGCTAGAATGAATGAGAAAATGAATTACTGACTCCAATCTGGCCAAATGTTTTTGCCTATATAATATCTTACAATCATACTTTATCAGTAGTGTTGGCCTGTCATTTCCACAGTCAGCTGTTATATGTTTGACTTTTTGATCAGCATGAAGTGTTTAATTAAAGGTTCCCGAAGCCCATTTTGAAGATATGAATAGATTTATACTTCAATCATGTCTTCAAAATGCCTAACAAGTTGGACACTAGAGTTTCCTTCTAAATTAAATAAAATTCTGTGGGGACATTATTGAGTTCTGCTCCTTTCTATATTTTAAAGCTTTAATTGCTTCAGTTGTTTCTTTGATAGTCTAAGCTTTTACAGACAGAACTCAATTTGCAGGAGTTTCTCAAAGATAATTTTGAGCTTCATCTTTTGGGGATCCAAAGGAGGAAACTCTAATTAATTATGCTTCCCCTCAACACTTGGACTGGATATGGGGGTGAGGAGGGTTCCCAACAGTGATCAAAAGTCCAACTGTTGATTTTAAATTTGTTTATAGGGAGGGGCTAGTTTAACCATAACAACCTTGGGAAAGAGCTGTTCCCTTGGTAACTTCACAGGATGTTTTTGGCTATTCCTTCTCAGAGAGTGGCCAAGAACTGATGTGAAAACAAGAAGATGCAAAGTAACTAGCAGAGCTATAACAATGTTAAAAATAGCAGAAGTACATGTATAATATAGCCAGCAGAGAGAAGCTCAAGCAACAATGTTCAGATTCAGATACACTGTGCCAAAACTTCACAGCTCTTTGGACCTGTGGTTTGATTCAGGCTTATGTCTGGTAAACAGGTATATGTTGAATAACCAAGCCCTTTATTAATATAGGTCTGAAGTATGTGCTTAATGCTTTTGCTGAATAGGGATGGGGTTGCTCATGTGCTTAAAGTTATGCATGGTTAAGAGTGCTTTGCTGAATTGGGACTTTCGAAATTAACATTAGGAAGTAGGAAGAAAATATGAAAAATAAAATTGAATGACATGAAAAATACACTGTTCACAAAATATACATATATATAATTACACTTTATAATTTACTTTTTGTTTGTTTTTTTTGTAGTTGTCATTGCTGTTTGCTGTGCGTGTCACCCAGGTTTTTCCATTAGTCTACAAAGGTTATTTGTATCTGTGTTTTCCTGTAACAGTCTTTTGCAATACTGATTTTTACTAAAAATCAATGAACATCATATGAGAAAAAATAAAGGGGCTGAACTAAGACATTAAGTCAATGAAGAATGGATAATTAAACTGAGTAAGTGCCATAAGAAAGAAAAAACAACTACTTGTTAAAAAACTACATTGAGACCCTGGAAGAATAAAAGCTGGCTATTGCCTGCTTAACAGCTGATATCCAGCTTGGCAGTTTATCAATATATGTCAAGTAGCCTTCAGAAATGGATACATTTTTTATGATACATGGGCTTGATAGATCACTTATACATGAAGAGATTTCATCAGCAGCTTCCAGTAAGGACAGCCTTATAACACCTTAACAACCTTATCACACTCCTTGGGTCACTGAGGGGCGCCTACTGCAGTCTGAGTGCTGCTAAATCCACAGGGCAACCCTGCCCCCATAAATGGGTCTTCTCAATACTAAATTAAGCCCAAGAGTCTGTCTGTATGTGAAGGAGATGGAGATTACTGGCTTACCACTCTCCAAGTCTTTTCAGTATAGTCCCTGATTCATTACCCCTGGGAAGAGTGAAGTGTTGCAGCACAGAACTTTTAACAGCTCACCTTGGGGCTCTGCTGAATCTTTCCGGCCCAGCCAGTATACCAGGGTTTGCTGTCTCCTAGTAAGCATGGGAAACTGGTGCATGAACTTCCTGAGGGTAGTTTCTCTGAAGTTTGGCAGGAATTCTTCTTGGAAGTTGTAGAGCTACTGTCTTCTGTCTCTCAGAGCTGCCCAATACTTCCTACTTTTAAACCCCTACTTATACCCTGACATGATTGACAGGGCTGGAGGAGCGCAGCTCTTTAAACCCTTTGTCATGGTGTGGGGTTTATACACCCTATCACAATCCCCTAAATATTAGTCCTAAAACACACCTACAAAATGACATTTGTTGAGAAAGTTTGGGAAGCTTTGAAGTCTTCTAGAACTGAGAAGTCTTTAAGGAACTATGGCAATCCAGGAAAGTTCTATTGAATTTTAGGGAGATGGTAGCTCAAATTAGGCATGTGAAATTCCCACTGAAGTAAATGAAAATTTACACTAGGCCTGAATATGGTCCCCTAACTCCAAAAATGGTGACACACTTCTACGACTGGAATACTCTCTCCAATAGTGAACAAAACTGTCATTTCATTGGTATTCAAAATAAAGAACATCACAAAACATGGCAATCACTGGCCAGTTTCCCTTCTCAGTGCAGTTGATAAAATACTACTGAAAACTTTAGCCAATCGCTTAAATATAGGACTCTAATTTTAACAGGCATTTATCCGTCAGACAACAGGTACAAGCAGCGGGCACATGAAGATATTTATGATATGGTATGAGATAATCAAGATATGAAGTAGAATCCATGTCCACCTCCCATGATGTCAGACATCTTTGAAAAGGGTGAAGAACATTTTATTAATATTATTTTAGAAAAATATAGTTCTGGTCTCAGATTTAGACAGATTTATCCTTGTATAACAGTGATCCAGAGAAGTGATGCCAAATTCTGTTCTTGGTTACACCAATGCCTTTTTTTTATATGAAAGAATCTAACTACATGGTTGTGCTTGACTCTTTTGCTAATGTCAGTGGTAGTGGAGTCATTATCAATAGCACTTAGGGGAAAAAAACTATTCTAGAAATTGGGCACAAGATGCCTAAAATTAGTTTATATGCTAATGCTTATAATTATTGTTATTATTGTTGGTTAAAGATCTAAATATCTCCATGCTGATCACAACAGTAGTTACAAATCATTCTGGTAAAACAGAACTGATGTTTACAGCTGGTAGGAAATTATTTTTCCCTCATGAAAAACTTTAACAAAAATGAAAACTTTCTGTTTTATTGTTAGCAGAAAGACTTTGTTATTGCCCATTATTGGAAAAAAACTTCCTCCCCAAGGGGATTGTGATAAGCAGTAAAATATGGACTGTCCTTGTAGTGGAAAAGCTTTCACACCAAGTGTGTCTACAAGATAAGTGCCATAAAGAGGATAAGTATTTATAAATTTGGTCATCCTTCTTTTGTGTACTCAGAGGAAGAGTGCTCCCCGGCCAGCAAGCCAGAATCTTTGACTATTAACCTGACCCTGAATAAGAAATAAGCAAAGTATAATGTGGTATGTTGACATTTTATTGTAACTTTGCCTTAATAAACAGTTTTTTAAAAAGAAATTACTTATGTATTTATATTTTTTCATAGAATTTTGGGGGTGTTGTCAAAAATGGACATTTTCCCATAAATACTTCCATTCAGTTGAAAATCCAATTTTCTGTCAAAAAATTTTGGGGGGGGGGGGGCAGGGGAGGACAGACATTTTTCTACCAGCTCTACCAATTTTGTGAAAATAGCACAACTATTACATAAACTATCAAAAAGGGACAAAAGCTAAGCTAACCACTGGAACCAACAACGAAGCGCCAACAAGCTTCTAATCAGTTAATAATTCTCACACACACTCCAGTGTTAGCATATCCCAACTGTAATTTACCATTCAAATGATGTACGGATGCCAGTAATTCAAGGATTATGCACAGTCCTTGCACAAGAACAACAAGGAATTGAATGCGTAATTGCATTTGTTAGTCAAGGTTTGAAAGGTTAGAAAGAAACACTGACGCTCCTTTAAATTTGGATGGTGGGACTGTCCCCACGGAATTCAATAGTTATTTGGTTTATGCTATTATTACAGTCCTTTTACTGATAGAAACCTATTAAGCCACCTTAATTCTACTAATCACAGTGGGAGCCAAGAGGGCTTCTCAGCTGTCCTGGTGATGGGAGTGGTATAAGGATCTTTCTCAATCTTTTTATATGAATGAGTTAGATTAACAAATTACACATTCAACATCATATTCTATTTAAGCAGGAAATATGCTAGTATTGGTGGGGGAATAGAAAACGATGAGCAAAGGGAATTTGAAATGCCAACACACACACACACACACACACACACACACACACACACACACACAGCCTCAGTAGGACAAGGAAATTGATATGACAAGAGGAGCATCCTTGGTTCTAGAGGAACATATTCATTAGACATAGATCCAGGCCTTGAGTCCATTGAGACTATGGAAAAGACATTCCATGAAATGAGAACAAAGAGCAGCAACGTAGGTTATTAAGCTCTTATCATTATGGAATTATATGAGCTGAGAACAGGAAAAGGGTCTGGAAAACCGTTAGTCCCTAGATGCATCCCATTCAGTATTCATCCCATTTAGCAGTAAATAATGGATACTTAAAAGATTAATTATAAGGAAACATTAAAAACTTTTTAAATGTGTGTGTGTGTATAGTCTTATTGTGTGATGCCCTTGTAAGGGAGGTGGTTATATTAAAGGGGAGATACACTTTGTGAAAATCACAAGGGCACTTCCAAGGGTACACCACACCCTTTGGGAGAAGAAGGAAGTCAGCTGTGTATGCTTTGTGTTCAAACACGTTTGTTTTACAGTTTTGATTTCCCCATTGTCTGAGAACTTACAAGCTTGGTGTCCTCTTAAAAAGAGAATCTGGCCTTCCATTGTTCTGTCTATTGCCAAGTTCTCTCGTACAATTATAACATTTATTTTCAGCAGGTGAGAAAAATGTACCAACTAGTAGAGCTGGGCGATTCCCCCCCACCCCCAGTGAATAGTTTATTCACGTAAGCAGTTTGGGGTCAGCTGAAACTGTTTCTGAATATTCTGGTTGAATTTGGCAAGTAGCTTTGGATGAAAAAAAAAATGGGCGGAAAAATCTGAAGAAGTTGAAATGTTTCGTTTGACCGGAATTCTCCCCCCCCCCTCTTTTCATGAGAACAACCAATAAATTGTCATTTCAAAATGAGAGGGGGCTTGGGAAATCAGATTTTTTTGGTTCAGCCATCAAACTGAAAAATCCATTATTTGTCCAGCTCTATCAATTAATGGTAAAAAAAAAAATGCATTCAGACAATCATATTGCCTGCCTTGGTTCCATATACTGTAGTTATACCCAGGCTACATGAGATCATTTCAGCATAGGGCTAAGGTCATAAGTCATTTTTACAGTGGTTGTGAAGAGGGATTGGATGAAAACTGTTTTTTTTTTTAAAACAGCTTTATCCGAAGGAAGTTCAACTGTTAAAAGCACAGCTTAAGTACATCCCTTCTGTATATATTGTACTTACAGGATACAGTGCTACACATTTTTGTGTGGAGACAGACTCTTGTTTACAGGATACAGTGCAAAGAGCTAAGCTACAATAATGAGCACATTAAAACTAACAGTGAATTACAACACAAGTGTTTTGATTCCAACATACTGGGAGCCAAATTCTAGCTCCATTCTAAACATACATCCTCATTGAAGTAAATGGGGTTACATACATGAACTGAGAATAAAATCTGGCCCTACAGGTGCAGCATACACAAAAAAGCTCCTCAGTTTGTCGTGTACCAGCTAGAGATGTGGGGGGGGGGGATTATTCTCCTATCTGGGCAAAAAGGAAAAGAAGGAATCACTGAGTTTGTGAAGAGACAAAATGCAAAGCAATGACCTGCTACATGGGTAATTTTGCAGATTGGACTAACTCTACAGACAAAGCTCCCCATGGAACCATGGGTACAACATCTTAAGACTATATGGTTGTGATGTAAGCCTTGTTTTGTTGGAAACAGCATTTCAGGATGAAAAGCTGTTTTTAATCTGAAAGCTGCATAAGTCAAACTCATCTAACTAATGGGGGTTAAAAAAAAAAAACCTTTCCCTGGGGGCAGGTTATTCCATAACTGCCTATAGCACTGTTTCTTGCACCTTCCTCTGAAACATTTGGCAATGGCTACTGTCAGAGGCAGGACGCTGGATTGGATTGACAGCATGTCTGGCATCTGACAGTGGCTGTTGCCAGATGTTTGAGAGGAGGTGCATTCCTGTTTCTAAAATCCCACCCAAAGTAAATTCACTATAAAAAACAAACTGCATTTACTGTCAGAAATGGGGAAGTTTCACCCTCAACTTAAATTACTCACAAACCAAAAATTGCTAGTTTTGCACGACTCTGGTGCCAGCTACAAAATACCCCTATTGCAACTTAATTCTATCAACGTGCAGCAGGAGAATTCATGCTGTTTGTAGTTACCGTAATAATTACTTACTCCTGCGGAAAAGCAGCTGTGTACTGGCACTCAGACCCCTTGTCACTTGCTGCTGCTCACTGGTGTTAGCACACAATGTGACAGGGTCATGGTACAAAGTGAAGCTGCCTCATTAGCATCTCTTAACTGAAAAAGGATAAGACTTAAAATGAATCCATCTGTTTTCAGTATTGCTTTGTTTATGCTTTCTAATGTCGGGTTTTTGGCAGTCCCAGCCACTATTTATTCATCAGTGTTGTCACATATCCATTCATCTAGCCACAGAATTTTGAATAGGAGAATTCACTTACTTAGGCAAAATCCCCTTTGGATATTTGCTTGCATCTCTGGATATAAGTGCCAAGCATTTATTTGCAAGTAAAATCTTTAAAAGGGGTCATGTGAAGGTGAGGGGGTTGGGAGAGAAAAGGAAAAGGAACAAGGCAAATTTGAGGGGAGATTGATGGATTCTGAATTGTAGTCTATGACAGTGGGTTTCAACTTTTCCTATACCATGACAACCCTTTTAAATGCTGGGCTCACTTTCATTCCATCTAGACTGGATGCCCCCGCCCATGGGGAAGAACATGACCCCCTGGTACCAACCTTTATGGTAGTAGTTCTCATTCAGCCACCTACAAAGCTTTTCCTTGTGATCTACAGAAATGGAGGTTGCTTATCTATAACTGGAGACTCTTCAAGATGCATGATCCCTATCTGTATTCCACACCTGGATATGCATGTGCTCTATGCACCTGAGGCGAGATTTGTAGCAAGTTGAGTCTGTTGGTCCACGTCTGATCATCTTGTGTTCTGATCCGAGGGTGTAAGATGCAGTGCAGATCGACACCTCTCCAGTTCCTGTTCATACCACAAATCCAGTCATGATCCACAGCAGAGAGGAAGGAGGGCGAATAGTGGAATACAGATAGGGACCACGCATCTCAAAAAACCTGCCAATTACAGGTAAGTAACCTCCATTTCTTCTTCCCTGTTTGTATTCCACATGTGGGTGATTGGTAAGAAGTATTCAAATAGGAGTGGGGTGCAAGGATTCAGATAGTAAAGAAGTCTGGACACTGCTGTCCCAGCAGCTGCATTTGTAGAAGAAGCCCGGACACTGGGCTTCATGAAGGGGTGGATAGATTGCCAAGTAGTCACCTTATAAATGTCCAGTATAGGTACATCTCAGTGATGCTGCTGAAGTCACCTGTACTCTTGTGAAATGGGCTCTCACCCATTTCAGGCAGATATGCATGTGCTAACTGATAGCGAAGGAGGATACAACCAGAAATCCTCTTAGAGAGTCTCTGGGAGGATAATGCTTGTCCTCATGTTCATTTTACTATAACAGATAGTCTAGGAATTTTTCTAATTGGTTTTGTACTCTGCACATAGAACACCAAAGCTCGTCTGACGTTGAGAGAGTGAAGTCTCCTCTCTTCCTCTAATGCGTGAGGGTTAGGAAATAATAACGGTAAGTGAATAGGTTGATTCATATGAAATTCAGAAATAACCTTAGGGATTTCGAATGGAAGTGAAGGGTAACCCAATGAAATATGGTGCATGGATCTGCCATAAGGGCTTCCAGTTCGCTCACCTTTCTAGCTGATGTTATGGCAACTAGGAAAGCAACCTTCTTGGAGAGAGAAGACATGGAACAGGTTGCCAGTATTTGAAAGGGAGGTCTAGTAAGCATGGAAAGTACAAGATTAAGGTCCACTGTGGTGTTGATTTCATTATCAGTGGGAAGGCTCCAATGAGGTCTTTCAGGAATCTGACTGTTACTGACTGAGAAAAAATAGTATGGACTTCAACTGGAGGATGGAAGGTGCTGATTGCTGTGAGCTAATAGAAAGGCCCAACTTCTTAAGGTTAAAGATATAGAATGACTTGAGCTTTGTGCTGGCAAAGCTTTTGCAGGACCTGTGGTAGTAGTGGAATGGGGGGAAAGGCACATCTGAGATGGTCTGTCCAGGATAGTAGAAGGGCATCACCCTGGGAATCCCAGCCCAGAGCTGCTTTGGAGCAATATAGTGTGAGTTTCTTGTTTGTCTAGGAGGCGAACAGGTTCCAAGATGGCATCCCCAATGAGTGAAAATCTCCTTCAGCACAGAATTATGTATCTCCCATTCATAGTCTGGAGAAGTGCCTGCTGAGATTGTCTACCAGAAAATTCTATGCACCTGGTACTTATGTCCCTGAAAGTGCTATGTCATTCCTGAGCACCAGTTCTGTAAGTTGTCTGCCTCTACACACAGAGAAAGAGATTTTGCTCTACTCTGTTTAAGTAAACTACAGTCATCCTATTGTCTGACATTATCTGGATATGGTGAGCCTGAATAAGTAGAAGAAAGTCATTGCAAGATAGACAGTATGCTTTCAACTCTAGTAGACTGATATGCAGCCGGCTTCTTGAGAGGTTCAGGAGCATTGTGCAGTATGACTGCCCATGTGGGCTCCCTATCCTGTGAGGGGTGTGTCCATGATAATGGTTGTGTTGGGTGTGGATGTAATAAAAGGTACTCCCAGATGACCTTGTTCTGGGTTCATCCACTAGGCAACAGATGCTGTGACCTTGGTGGGAACTGTTACCCTGGACTTCATGTTGTCCCTGTCTGCTGAGTAAATGGACTGGCACCAGGCTGGTAGACAATGAAGGTAGAGCCTGGCAAATGGTGTTTCATAAGTACATGAGGCCAACATCTGAAGAAGACCTGTCTTATCAAGTCATTCATTGTCTCGAATCTCTCCATAGGGAAGTAGGCCCTTGCTGCAGTTGAGTCTAGGGTTGCTTCTATAAAGCCTATGGTCTTCGTGGGAGTCAGAGTGGACTTTTCTTTGTTGACACAGATTCCCAAGGAAGCTTGTGGATGGAGCAGGAATAGGGTCGCCGAGTAGACCTCCTCGCTGGATATGTCCATTAGGAGTCAGTTGTCCAGATAGACAGTGTAGACGTTTTCTCTTATCTGGGCCACCACTACTGAGAAGACCTTTTGGAAGGCCCTCAGCAATGAAGCCAGTTCAAATGGGAGTACTCTGAACTGGTCATACTTCTGTCCTACCATAAATCTGAGGAAACTTTTGTGGGGTGGATGAATGTCTACACGAAAGTAAGTGTTTTCCATTCCAAGAGCTGTGAACTGCATGCCCTCCTCGAGAGGGGACTATTGATGCCAATGCGACCATGTGGAAATTTGACTTTTGAATCAAGACGTTCAGTTGGCATAGATCGAGAATTGGACTCCACCCTGTTTTTTTGGAAACTAAGAAATATGAGTAAAATCCTTTCCCATGATGTTGAGGTAGCACTTGCTCTATAGCCCTTCACTGAAGAGAGTTGAGTTCCTGAAAGAGGATTTTCTTGTGGGAGTGGTCCCTGAAAAAGGGCCAGGAAGAGAGACTGTGATGGGGAGGTCAGACAGACAAACTTGATCATGTGGCACCCACTTGCCCAACTGTTATTGCCCTCCAGTTGTTAGTGAAATGGGTGAGAAGGCTACCAAAAGTTTGAAGAGTGGGGTAGGATGGCATCAATAGAGGAACATAGTTCTCTAACATCTCATCAAAGAAACCCATTGGTGGTGGGTGGGTTTGAGCAGCAGCAGTAGAGTTGGAGGAAGGATGGTATGCACTTAGGTCTTTGTACCCTCTGGCATTTGTGTAGTGGGTGCTGGTGATAGAACAACTGAGTGGGCAGTTTTGGACCTCTTTGTGGTATTTCTTCTTTGGAGCTGGAGTATACATACCCAGGGAATCGAGGGATGTTCTGGAGTCTTTGAGTGAGTGAAAGGACTTGTCAGTTTTTTCATTGCACAAGTTAGCCTTGTCAAAAAGTAGGTCCTCAATGATATTTTGTACCTCCACAGGGAACCCCCAGGGGAGGAGCCAAGACTTGCATCTCATGACCATTGCTGTAGCTATCCCTCTAGAAGCAGTATCAGCAGCATCCACTGCAGCCTAAAGAGATATTTTAGCCTGCCCACAACAATGAGGGCTTGGAACTGGGCCCTGTCCTTGGAGGGAATTTCTTCTTAAAGTTCAAAAATTTGGAGTAGTTGGTGAAATCATACTTTGCTAACAAGGCCTGGTAGCTAGCAATCGAAACTGAACGTTGGTAAAAGAAAATACCTTCTTCCCTACGAGGTTAAGATGTTTAAGCACTATTGTCCATGGGTGTTGCCTGGGGATGCTGTAGTCTAAATCTCTCAGTAGCTGCTTCACTACCAGGAAGTTGGGTGCTGTGTGTGTAAACAGGAACTCTGCTCTCTTTGCTGGTACTCAATAAAACCTCTCAACCCTTTTTTTTTTTTTTTTTTAGAGTGGGGGTGCAGGAAGCATGAATATGTCAAACTACCTTGATTGGTTACATAATGGCCTTGTTCACTGGAACGGCTACACGGCTAGGACCAGAAGGCCGAAGTATGTCCAGGATCCTACGTTTAGTATTCTGGACCACCTCAAGTTGGATCTGGAGTACAGGAACCTGCCTGAGGTCATCAGGTAAGGGGGCAAAGATCGGGCAACTGCCTCTTCTGACAAGGAGCAGAATATACCCATTGGAACAGTCGGTCCCAGCAGATCTGACTTAATTTCTTCTTCCTGGTTCTGCCACAGCACAGGGTGCTAGACTTGATGACTTCTCCAGGTCCCTTCCAGCCTTACATTTCTGATTCCTCATACCCCGATGGAGCGGGCTGGTGTTGGCTAGGAGAGGCTAGGTGGAATTCATGCATGGATCCAGGGTTTCTAGCATAGGTATGCCATGGACCCCAAATAATGCCAGTATGAAGGGTTGACCAGTCGTGGAGGACTCCATGGCACTGGGGTACCACCAGTTCCCTGGATAGTCATATCTGGGAGGAAGAGGGATCCCAGATCTTTGAGAGTCTTTGTAGCCTCCCTATGTGGAGATGATGTTTTGTGGTGAGCCTCTGACTCAGCCAAAGAGAAGGTAGGGTCCAGTTCAACTGACAGAGCTCTGGCTGGATGGGATAGGCAAGCTTTCCTGTCTTCTCAAGGTGGTTTCTTACTCCAGTGTCAGTATTTCTCCGAGTAGGGTCAGACCCAAAAGAAAAGGTGATTGTGGTTAAGATAAGGTAAAGATGTCCTCTGGGGAGGTTTTGGTCCACTCCAGCATCTGGGGTGTTCTGGTGGTTGGGACTGATGGATCTGGCACTGGTTATGGGGAATGGTGGTTCTTTGCAGGAGTGAGCGCCAGAGCAGAGTATAGCCTGGAACTCCAAGATGGTGTCAGTGCATGCCGATCCTAGCTCTTATGTGTTGGTACTGAAGTTTGTGCCAACGGACCTTTACTCCTTTGAACCATATCTTCATGTTCAGGAGGTGTGAGCGGACCTAAATCCTTAGGATATGGGTGTGAGGACACACCCAACTTGGATGGAGTTGTGGAGGAATCTTTTCATCTAGGACTATATCTACACTAGCACTTTTGTCAGTAAAACTTTTGTCAGTCAAGGGTGTGAAAAAACACACCCCTGACTGACATATGTTTCACTGACAAAAGCGCCAGTGTGGAAAGCGCTATGTCAGCAGGAGAGGCTGTTACAACAACATAGCTACTGCCACTTGTTGGGGGTGGTTTAATTATGCCAATGGGAGAGCTCTCTCCTGCCAGCATAGAATGGCTACACAGGAGACCTCACAGCAGCAGTGGTACAGCTGTGCTGCTGTAAGGTCTGTAGTGTAGACATAGCCTTGGAGCAGATTTCGAAGAAACTCTGTCCTTGTGAGAGTGCCCCTTCCTCTAGGGAGAAGCCCTTGGTAAAAATCCTTTGCCTTAACAGCTCCACCTTCGGCTCCTGAGCTAGTGCTTGGAGGGGCACTGCCCACTGACTGAGGTCTCTGTACAAGGGGTTCTCCTCAGGCTGGGCCCGACTGAGATGTCACAGCCTTCTTCATGATATGCATCTGTCACGCTGTCTGGAGTGGTTCCCAACTGTGAGTGCCTCAGGGCAGACTGTCAAAAACAGGGCAGATACCCCAAACTGGTAGTGTGTTCTATAATTAGATTTTACCATCTCAGTAACAAATACGAACTCCTGGATCACTGTATTAGTCTAACCACAGACAGTCCTCTTGCCACCCAGAAAAGCTGGACTTCGTCATAAATGGTCACTTACACCAAAAATCACAAAATATTCAGGTTGCTTCCAGTCCCAAGAGACCAATCACTTACTCCAAGTCAATTGGTACCCTAGCTCTTACCCCAAAGACAATGCCTGTAGCCAATCCTGTAATAAACTATCTAATGGTTTATTAATTCAGAAAAAGAAATGAGAGAGTTATTTACAGGTTAAAACAAGCAAGCAGATACACACATGAGCTGCCATCCATGGTTCATAAATAAGACAGAGATGTTGTAATCTGTCAATTCAAAATGTGTTTCTAGGCAGACCCAGGGGTAACCCATGTGGATCTCTGCTTAGGTTTAGTGTCTCTCGCCCTGTGAGAGTTCAAACAGAAAAGAGATAACCATTTCTTCTTGTGAGCATTTTTATATGACCTCCCCCCAGAGCTCAGACAGATGGGGCAAGGGCTCCTGCACGTAACTTCTTCATGGGTGGATGAGGTAATCAACAAAGCTTATTATCCTAGATGATTCATTAAGTCTTGATAATCCTTCTTGGTGGGTGCGGGGGACCATTCTTCCTATCTGAGTTCACAAGTTCAGAGCAGGCATTTTTACAATTATAAAACATATTTTGCCATGTAGCATGGAATACAGACATGACCAGTGAGATTAATGCATGCCGCAACGTACAAGTATTTCATAGAGACTAAACACTAAACATAATCTTATAAGAGTAACACTTTTGAATAAAACTAACATACAGGGAAGCTGGCTTGGTTTCCAGCTATGAGTTTGTCCGTTCTTAGCTAATGCCTATGGCGTTGGCCAGAGCTGGCACTTGGTTTACCAGCATCACAGTGCCTTTAGTCAGCACTCTTGTCCCTCACAGGTTCACGGAGAGAAGGAGTGAGAAATGCTGCACTTAACAGAGATGTGAGCTTCCTCAAGACTGTAGAGGTAACATGGGTGCTCATCATTCACAGAAAAGGAGTGGGGGCAAGAGATGCAGTTCTTAAATTCTGAGATTCTAGGCATTGTCCTGGTGCACAGGGAGAGACTCCCTGAGGCAGAGAGAACTAAACTACACGAACTAGACTAAATACACTAAACCTAACACTAAGAGTAATAAATAAACTATTTAAATTTTTTTTTACAGGTTCTGAAGAATAAACACGGAGCTATCTTTAGACCCGGAAGATTCTGACTCAGGCCATGTGGTGGTGAGAAGGAACTGGAAAGACGTAGTTCTGCACCGTCCATAATACCCTCAGATCAGAGCATGAAGAGATCAAATGTGCAGGTGTTGATCAGCGGAAAATACTTGCTACAGATCTTCAGTGTCAGGTGCATGTAATACACATAGGGACCGGAACTCCAAGAATGAAACATTTCAAGAAATAAACACTGTGGGGCAGGGGATTAGGAAAGGAAGTGGATCTGTGAGATTATTTCCCTCTTGCAAAATGGGCCACATAATGAAAAAGTTTGGAAACCATTGCTGTTTGCCACTTGGAAGAGGCCACCAAAGCACTGCAAAGGCAAGTGAGGTGGAAGTAAGTGAAAGATGCATATTGGACTGGTACTATATGATCTCCTGTATTCTCTCAACAGATGTAAAGAGTAGTGTGAGCGGGCTAGCAAGGGAAGCCTCTGGTGTGCAGCCCTAATTGACGAAGGGACCTTCTGAAGGATGGCTCAAAGGTCACAGGGGAAATTATTGGATAGATCTTCCGGGCTTCAGTAACTTCCCCAACAGGGGTAGAAGACTGGCTATCATTCACAGTCATCGATATATTTGTCTCCTTCCTAACAGAACAGGTTGCTCAGTTAGTTAAAACAGAGAATATGCCAGATCAGCTGGTACTGGTGAGACTGCAGCTAAAATACTGCAGTCACTCTGAGCTTTTCATTACCAGAAATGAGCACATAAATGAGGAAGTTCACAGAAGAACAATCAATAAGTGTCTGGAGGGATCCACTAATGTAGAAAGATTTTAAAAAAACAAAAACACACACACAAAAAACACAAATTCTGTGGTTTTTAATCAAGCAAAACTCACAATGGCTTCAATGGGAATTTTTGTCTGATTAAGGACTGAAGACTTTGGGCTTAAATATTAATGTATTTGTACCTTTCTGGCACCTATCTTCAGCTCTTTTCAACTCACATCATTTAACCCCTCCCCTCCAAACACTTTAGTAATTTCTAGTTCCAAAATTCATCAGATAGCCAGTCACAGAGTTCTGCAGTTAATAGACCCCATCTCTTTCCCCACAAAAAACTACTAAACCTCAAGATTCTGATACTCCACTGCATTACACCAGCTACGCACTAGCGTAAATCCATTGTACAGCATATTTAGGCTACAACCACACTGGTGAGAAATAATTATTAGCAATGCTAAATGGGAATTAATATATAAAGGGTATATTATTTAGGTAATATATGCATAAAAATATATAGAGATTTTTTTTGGGGGGGGGAGGAAGAATGCTCCCTATTTGTTTTAATTTATGATATTATAAAAATAAAGTTTTACTTTTGCATCTTTCCATCTGAATCACAGATGGAAATTTCAGGTAATTTCAATGGTTTTACACTGGTGTAAAAGAGGTATAATGGCATGGAGATGCAGAATTGACATCTCCAACTTATACCCTCCTAAATATCTACAGCTGGAGCAAATGAGAGCTAAGCAGGATATGATAAATGCACTCATATTAGATGGTTGAAAGGATCAAGAGTGAAAGCCACTGCTTACCTTTGTACACAGAGGTATAACTAGGAGAAATGGGATGAATTTAAGTAACAGAACATCTAGGCTGAATATCAGGATAAATTACTTAACTCTTACACCTAAGCTGTGAAAGAGCATCTGTGGGAGAATGGTTGGAAGTCCATAGCTTGGGCAATTGAAATGCAGCCTGGTCATAGAACTGGAAAATAATGCAGTAAATAATCTTGTCCTTGCTGTGGAAATGGCCTACATGACCTATGAGGTGCTTTCCTACCTTCATTCTATGCCAGAAAATGAAAGATTGCAGAAACAAAACTTTATTTTTAAGAAATCATAAATAAAAACATAAAAGAAGCACAAGAAAAGTCCCCTATTACATCCCCTATTTTTAAATAGATTTTGTGGGAGGGTATTTCTGATGACAGCACAACCGTGTAGTCAGGAATGCTATAGAATATGATATGCTATATGGACAGGATGGAGTTCTCCTCAGCAAATCAAGTTGCTCCGATATCTCAGAAGCCAGAGCATTAGAGCAGGAAAAATGTTTTATTATATTTATACAAACTTTATCCAGGATTCTGTCGCTTTTGGACCCCTCATCCCTCTCCATTGTGGAGGGATTTGATCATATCATTTCCCTTGAGCAGTTCCCATCATCTATCCCTATGGGAGTGGTGGGAAGGCTAATACAGAGCTGATCTTAATCACACTCTCAAAAATATTTAAAGATTTCTCCTTGCAATAGCTGAGAAATGGCTCCCTTTAAACTGGAGAGGCTCCAGCTGCCCACTTTGTCTTTGTCCTTCTGGAAGACAGTTGACATAAAAATGTCACTTCCACCCTGTCCTTCTACCCACCACCTCCCAATATTTTGTGACCGTTTCTTGAAATAGGAGCTTTTAAGGTTCATTTCTATTTTATATTACAAAATGTGTCCATATTTACAGTAGCATCTGATAAAATACTGTAATTAGTTGCCTTTTGCTTTTTATTTATCTTCAAAAATTTGTATTACTAAATGCAATAAAAAATAGCAGCATAAATACAATATTAAGGTTGCAAGGTCAAGAACTCAATAGTCAAAAAATTCCAGAAATAAAAGGTGCTTTGGCATTGTTAACTGGGCCATGCCAGAGATCCTGTATTTTTAGCTAATTGTAAACACTATGGAAAAATGGTAATTAGAGAAATAGAAAATACTGTTGCCCCTTTTGGCCTGAGAGCTTAGCCAAAATTCAGGGCCTTGCAGGATTGTTTCTGTTGGGATGAGAAAACAGTCACCTGAATCAAGTTTATTCTTGGTGTAATCCTGTTTATTCACAAAATATGTACACAAAGTCCTGTTTCCATCAACACAGTAGAAACAAATGGCAGCAGGCAGTTACCTTGCTCAGAAATCCCCAATTCTGCCCCAGAAGCCCTGTCTCTTTGCTTCCTCTCAGAGCCCCACTTACTCCTCCTCCTGGCTTTCTGTCTCTAACCTAGCCTGCTGCTGATATCCTAGACCCTGTGTTTGCAATCAGAGAAATGCCTCAAGTTTCGCTCTGACCTGCCATGTGACCTAGTCAGTGCATTGGTAGTGGTAGCCCCACAGTACCCAGTTGCTTTCAATACATAAAAGGGGCTTGGCTGCTCCTTCTCTTAAACCTGCAAGGGTATGTCTACACTGCAAAAAAGGACCCACAGCAGTGAGTCTTAGAGCCCAAATCAACTGACATGGGATGGAGATACTGGGCTAAAAATAGCAGCACAGACGTTGAGGCTCAGGGTGGAGCCTGGACTCTGAAACCCAGTGAGGGGGGCTCTAGCCCGAGCCTGAACATCTACACTGCTATTTTGAGCCCCAAAGTATGAGCCCGAGTCAGCTGAGCCAGGCTCTGAGGTTCCCTGCTGCGGGTCTTTTCTTGCAATGTAGACATACCCTAAAAGTGCTGGGCACACCCACTGGCTTTAATGAGGTCTGTGATTGTCTGCTGGCAGACATTAGCACCTTTCAGCATAACAACACTGCATATGTGCAATCTGCCTGAATTAATGTTGCTAGATCAACTTCAATGTTTGGTATTTCTTGACTTTTGAGTGCTTGATCTTGCAACCTTAACATTGTATCAGCAATCTTTTTTTTTCTCTTCAAGTTAATATCTTACCCTTGTTTAGATTAAACACACCAGGAAATTTGGAAGTCATCACACTGCATGCTTTACAAGACCTTCTGGCTTAAATTGAAGCCAATTTCCTTTAAACCAACTTCCTGCATACTTAACTATACATATAAGGGCTTAGTTAGGTATGCCTTTGTGGACTTACAGAAATTCTCTCTTACACATGTTCTGCACACAAGTTTCAGACCTTTTATCTTTACTAAACGAAACAGGGTTCTTGGGTGTGGTTGATGTTGGTTTGGTTTGTTTTTGCTCAAACCAAGCAAATGCAATTATGGCCATGCTGAGTTGAAAAGCTTTGCACATTTTGTTACAGTCCTTTCTAAACAAACTAGTGATCTTCAAATTAATTTTTTTTAGGGCTGGCAAGCGATTTAAAAAATTAATCTCAATTAATCACACTGTTAAATGGTATTCTATTATTGTTTGTTTAAATATTTTTGGATATTTTCTACATTTTCAAATACATTGATTTTAGTTACAACACAATACAAAAAGTGTACAGCGCTCACTTTATATTTATTTTTGATTACAAATATTTGCACTGTAAAAAACAAAAGAAATAGTATATTTCAATTCACCCAATACAAGTACAGTAGTGCAATCTCTTTATAATGAAAGTTGAACTTACAAATGTAGAATTATGCACAAAAAATAACTGCCTTCAAAAATAAAACAATGTAAAACTTTAGAGCCTACAAGTCCACTCAGTCCTACTTCTTCTTCAGCCAATTGCTAAGATAAACAAGTTTGTTTACATTTACAGGAGATACTCCTGCCTGCTTCTTATTTACAATGTCACCTGAGAGTGAGAACAGGTGTTCGCATGGCACTTTTGAAGCCGGTGTTGCAAGGTATTTACGTGCCAGATATGCTAAACGTTCATATGCCTCTTCTTGCTTTGGCCACCATTCCAGAGGACATGCTTCCATGTGGATGATGCTCATTAAAAAGATACTGCGTTAATTAAATTTGTGACTGAACTAGGGTGACCAGACATCCTGATAATATCGGGACCATCCCAATATTTCGGGGTTTGTCCTGTGTCCTGACCGATCTTTGGTCAGGACGCAATTTGTCCTGATATCCGCCGGCAGCGGATTTTTTTTTTTGCTCCGCCGGTGGGACTGACTCGGCTTTTTTTTTTCCCACCCATGTGTTCCGATATTTTGTTTCCCTCATCTGGTCACCCTAAACTGAACTCCTTGTGGGAGAATTGTATGTCTCCTGTTCTGTTTTACCCACATTCTGACACATATTTCATGTTATAGCAGTCTCAGATGATGACCCAGCACATGTTCATTTTAAGAACACTTTCATAGCAGATTTGACAAAACACAAAGAAGGTACCAATGTGAGATTTCTAAGGACAGATACAGCACTCGACCCAACGTTTAAGAATCTGAAGTATCTTCCAAAATCTGAGAGGGACGAGGTGTGGAGAATGCTTTCAGATGTCTTAAAAGAGCAACACTCCGATGCGGAAACTACAGAACCCGAACCACCAAATAAGAGAATCAACCTTCTGCTGGTGGCATCTGACTCAGAAGATGAAAATGAACATGCGTTGGTCAGTTCTGCTTCGGCTCGTTATCGAGCAGAACCCGTCATCAGCATGAACGCATATATAATAGAATGGTGGTTAAAGCATGAAGGGACATATGAATCTTTAGCGCATCTGGCACATAAATATCTTGCGATGTCAGCTACAACAGTGCCATGCGAATTCCTGTTCTCACTCTCAGGTGACATTGTAAATAAGAAGCAGTCAGCAGGATCTCCCGTAAAAGTAAACAAACTTGTTTATCTTAGCAACTGGCTGAAGAAGAAGTAGGACTGAGTGGACTTGTAGGCTCTAAAGTTTTACATTGTTTTGTTTTTGAGTGCAGTTATGTAACCAAAAAAAATCTCCATTTGTTAGTTACACTTTCATGATAAAGAGATTTCACTACAGAACTTGTCTGAGGTGAACTGAAAAATACTTTCTTTTGTTTATAATTTTTACAGTGCAAATATTTGTAATAAAAATAATAAAGTGAGTTTAACAGTGCAATTAATCGCAATTATTTTTTTAAATCACAGTTAATTTTTGGAGTTAATTGCGTGAGTTAGCTGCGATTAATTGACAGCCCCATTTTTTTTTTTTTTTACAAATGGGAAACTCTCCTTTCCCTCCCCCGCCCTCCTCATTCCTGCCAAACTCAAACATGTCTGAGAGGATCTTATTTGCACTTTTTGAAAACACTCCCCCTTTGGGCAGACACAAGACATGGAAAATTTCAGCCCAAATGATCAATGTTCTGAAAAGTTCAAAGTATGTAAAATAAATAAAGAAATAAAAAGGGCTATAATTGAAGCCACCAGATATCAACTATGATGTTACAGCAACTGCAAGTTGTAAGATCCTTACACATCAGCCTCCAACACTTCAGCAGTGAACCTTGCACCCATGATGAAGTCAATGGGTTTCTCTGTGGGTACAGGGATGTGTGTGGATCCATTTGCAGGACAGGCACCTAAGTAATCCAATATAACTAGACAGATATAGCATCAGCATGAGAAGAATTCATTAAAGAAAAAATTATGATGTTTTATACATGTTTTTCTTATCATTGCATCTAACTACAAAGTAGATTAAACACTTCAGGCTAAATTCTGTCTTCAGTTACACCTGGGCAAGCCCTGGTGCTAAACAAACAAAAATGGTGTCTTAAATATAAATGAATAATATATACATGGACTGACCATCTTGCCAGTCTAACTATGTAGATTAGGACACAGCAAATGAGCTCACTGTTAGAATGAAGAGAAATTTAAAAGTTTTCAAAAAGGTACTGAGAAGTTCTATTTTTATGTTAAAAACTGGTTTATGGATAGTTAAACTTCTGTTAAATTAACAACTCTTTTTAAAAAAAAATCTATATTATTGATTATTGTATGACATTGATGGTTTTATGGCTCAAAATATTTTACTGAGTCCCACCTGGGCATATATTAGGTTTAGACTTATTTTCTGTTTCGGTTAACATAATAGTAGACATCAAAATGGGTAAACCCGTTAGACCAACAAGCAATTATAGCAACCAACCCAGTTAATGGAAAGTAATTGAATTCTTATTTCCTTATCCCTCAAAAGTACCAACTTCCCCTTGACAAAATTAACTCATATTCTCATTACACAGTCACATGGTTATCATTGAAACTCGAGACAGTTGTTGTGAGATGAAGTGTTTTCAATTATTAGCAGCTATTAGAGCTGTAACATTACAAGAAAATTTAAACCTAACCACCATTATATTGCTTATAGACAAGGAAATGAAGTAATGGCTTGAGCACAGGACCAGTTACCTGGAAGTCCTGAGTTCTAATCCAGGTTCTGATTCACTCTGTGGTCTTGGCAAGTCAGAACCCCAGTGTTCCACCTTCCTACCTGTGAAATGTAGATGGTTCTACTTATCTCCTTCAGGAGTGTGGTGAGGTTTGTCATTTAACGACCTTTGAAGATGTCTGCATAACAACACATTGTAGTTTTTGAGCCAACTTGTTCAGGTTTCCACTGTAAATGGAGAACTTCCACTCAGCCTTTTATCCCCCTAGAAAAAATAAAGGTCTTGTATCTGCTGTAGCCAACATTTGCCTCCCTCAACTGATCATGACTTGTTTTCCCCCATCAAACCCTTAACCTATGGTCATGCTAGGTCTGATGCTGTGATTATTCTGGATCAGTCAAGGTTCTTCCAAAAAGAAGCCAAGCCTCTTCCTCACCATGTTGGGCTTCTTTTTGCACCTGGATATTAATTTCCAATGATACATCTTCCCAAATACAAGTAATCTTTCAGATCTATCAACTTCCTCATCCTAAAAATATGGAACTCTTTCTCCAATCACTAGCTCTCTGCACTGATTTGGTAGTTGAATTAATTTTGACTTAGATTCAAATGAAGTGAAAACACAGTTTCCCTTCCTGAAATATTATTGTTAGTATGGGAAAGAGTGCAAGGGGAATTTCCCTTCCTTCATATACAAGTATAGATTCGTAAAGGAGCTCTGGTTCCACCACTCTTCCAGCAGGACATCGTTTTAGTACAACAGACATACAAAATAAAGTCATTGGATCAGATAGGTAGGCAAAGCAAAGATCTGTTTAACAATATGTGCGTTTGCTTTGGAGAGAAGGGAGTGGTTCACTGGAGTTGCATTAAATTTTTGCATGCTAATGTATTCTCACCTACGTTCTCCCACATACTTCTGTACATTTGGTTCATATTTCAGCACAGCTCCTAAAATCACAGAATGTCTGCGTAAATTAATTTTTAATGGATTGGGCTGAAAAGGTCAAGAAGCTGTGCCAGGAAACAGTCTCCATATCATGCTAAATTTCTAGCTTGGCTTTGAGTCTTAGTGCGCTGAGAAGAGAAAAATAAATATTAAGGACTGATATGATAGCTTGGCATGAGCGTAGCTCAACTGACAAGGTAAAGGATTGAGTTAAAGTTGTATATTGTATACAGAGGTTATTTTAGGATGTCAAGTGATTAAAACAATTAATCGTGATTAATCGCACTGTTAAACAATAATAGAACACCATTTATATAAATGTTTTTGGATGTTTTCCACATTTTCAAATATATTGATCTTAATTACAGTACAGAATACAAAGTGTACAGTGCTCACTTTATATTCATTATTTATTATAAATATTTGCACTGTAAAATAAAAATAGCATTTTTCAATTCACTTAATACAAGTACTGTAGTGCAATCTCTATTATGAAAGTTGAACTTACAAATGTAAAGTTATGTACAAAAATAACTGCATTCAAAAATAAAACAATGTAAAACTTTTAAGCCTACAAGTCCACTCTGTCCTACTTCTTGTTCACCCAATCACTCAGACAAACAAATTTGTTTACAGGAGAGAATGCTGCCCGCTTCTTGTTTACAATGTCACCTGAAAGTGAGAACAGATGTTCACATGGCACTGTTGTAGCCAGCGTCGCAAGATATTTATGTGCCAGATGTGCTAAAGATTCATATGTCCCTTCATGCTTCAACCACCATTCCAGAGAACGTGTCCATGCTGATGATGGGTTCTGCTCAATAATGATCCAAAGCAGCGCAGACCAAAGCATGTTCATTTTCATCATATGAATCAGATGTCACCAGCAGAAGGTTGATTTTCTTTTTTGGTGGTTCGAGTACTGTAGTTTCCACATTGGAGTGTTGCTCTTTTAAGACTTCTGAAAGCATGCTCCGCACCCATCAGGGCCGTCCTTATGATTTATGGGGCCCTATGCAGTATTAAACTGGTGCCCCTATGCCCGAGGGCAGCCAAGGCTCGCATGTGTATTTTAGATAAGGGTGGTCTTTTGAAGGATTTATTTAAAAAACTATATGTCTGAAGATCCAAGCATTTAAGGCTAAAGATGAATACTCAGACTGTGCATCTAAAAATCTATGCAAGGATTTTTTACAGATGTGATTTTATCATCTTCAGCAACACACTTATGAAATATTTTTAAAGCAAATTTTAAATGATGATCCTGTAGACTAACATGTTTTGAGTAAATATTACAGTAATGCACAACTGTTTGTCAGTAAATTCAGAAACTGACAGTATATACCTGGGGGTTGGCAAATGCCTGTTAAATAGCTTCATTACCACTTGAATGGCTCTTTAACAGTTTCAGTGTTGTGCTAATAGGTCTGGCAGGCTGGAAGGCTTGTTCACTTTTAAGTACTAGATCCCCTCCTGAGGAAGACTCACCAGGCTGCAGCAGCTAGTTGTGGTGGGAGCCTGCAGGAAGGGTCAGAACAGGGATAGGAAGAGGCAGGATGGTGGACACTAAGATCCATGGTGGTGACCCAAATTTTCTGGTGCCCTATGCAGCCACATATGCTGCATATGCCTAAGGACGGCCCTGCAGCCCATCCCTCTCAGATTTTGGAAGGCACATCAATTCTTAAAATCTTGGGTCGAGTGCTGTAGCTATCTTTAGAAATCTCACATTGGTACCTTTTTTTTGTTTTGTCAAATCTACAGTGAAAGCGTTCTTAAAACGAACAACATGCTGGATCATCATCCGAGACTGCTATAAAATGAAATATATGGCAGAATGTGGGTAACACACCGAGCAGGAGACATACAATTCCCCTCCCCACTCCCAAGGAGTTCAGTCACAAATTTAATTAATGCATTATTTTTGTAATGAGCGTCCTCAGCACAGAAGCATGTCCTCTGGAATACTGGCGAAAGCATGAAGGGGCATACGAATGTTTAGCATATCTGGCACACAAATACCTTGCAATGCTGGCTACAAAAGTCCCATGTGAACATCTGTTTTCACTTTCAGATGACTTTGTAAATAAGTGAGCAGCATTATCTCCCATAAATGTAAACAAACTTGTTTCTCTTAGCAATTGGCTGCACAAGAAGTAGGACTGAGTGGATTTGTAGCCTCTAACATTTTACATAGTTTTATTTTTGAGTGCAGTTACGTATCAACAACAAAATCTACATTTGTAAATTGCGCTTTCATGATAAAGAAATTGCACTACGGTACTTCTATGAGGTGAATTGAAAAATATAAAATACTATTTCTTTTATCATTTTTACAGTGCAAATATTTGTAATAAAAGTAATATAAAGTGAGTACTGTACACTTAGTATTTCATGTTGTAATTTAAATCAATATTTTTGAAAATGTAGAAAAACATCCCAAACATTTAATATATTTCAATTGGTATTCTATTGTTTAACTGTGATAAAAACTGCGATTAATTGCGAATACTTTTTAAAATCACGATTACTTTTTTTTTAAGTTGATCGCACGAGTTAACTGCCATTAATCGATAGACCTACTTATTTTGTTTTAGAAGAAGCTTGTTATGTTTTGTTTCAAGACAATATGGGTAATAGTGTCTTTTTCTTTCTTGTTAAAGTACAGTACAATATAGTTTGGGCTGGATTGTGCCCTCCAGGAGGGAGTGCAAAGAGGCAAAGAGCTAGAGCTCCTGGAGGCCATGTGTCCAAGGCATGGTCAGCACAGGTCAGAGTGGAGTGTATTACATTTATCTGTGGCCCCCATCACTGTAGCATCTGATTACCTCACAATCTTTATAGCTTGCCTCACAACACTTCTGCATGGTAGGGAAGTGCTATTATACCCATTTTATAGATGGGGAACTGAGACAGAATCATACAGAAAACCTGTGGTGGAACAGGGAATTGAATGTGGGTCTCCCATGGACCTGGCTAGCAATTTAATCACTTGACCCTCCCATACAGAATCTGGTTACCCACCTTGTGTAGGATAAATACTGCAGATCAGTGGAAGGGGTGGGCATTGCCTAGCTAAGGCAGCAATAGCCTGGAAAAGTCCTTGTGCTCATTAGGTAAAATTCAACCCTCTGTAGAGGGCCAGCACAATGTCTATGCACCAAACAAGTCCCACTTAGACTTTCAGTACAGGCCAGAAATTGGGATTTTGTCCTGCTCCCCATGCAAAGGTTCAGGATTATCAAATTCCCTTGTTCTATTTCCCCTTTGCACCCCCACATAATGCCAGACACCATCTGATTCTTAATAGTTATATTAAAAAACTATGTAATTATTAAGAGATTAAGTGTAGCTGCTAGAATAGGTCTGTGTAATCACATCTAATATCAATCTACTTCATGCTTCTAATCGGTGACATAGGTATTTATAAAGGACTGGTCACAGTATTTTTCTATAACTGAACTAAACAGTTTCTAGCTGATTTCTGGGTTCTTTTCATAATGAAAATGTGTTCAGAGTCTGCATGGGCTTCATATGGTATGATTCACTTACCTTATGGAGCAAATCCTGCTCAATTACTCCTTCAAGAAGTCCCACTTTGAAATCATAGGTACTAAGCGTATGTGTAAAGTCAGCAGAATATACTATGCATAATCCAAAGATCTTCTCAAGATACTCATAGGTAGTCAGTTGTCCTACTTTTGGAAGGATTGCCCTACTTTTTAGCAAAGCATTCTGCTGTCTGCCTCCCCTAAGGTAGGATAGCCAAATGTCCTACTTTTTGACATTAAATCCTACTTTTCTTTCCTCGGGGAAAAATAACACAGAAAGTTACAACACAGAGAATATGCAGAATATTTTTCCAATGTACTTCTCAAAATTCATACTCTATAGACCTTTTGGATCGCTGAGCACTCATTTTTGCACTAGACAGCATTCAAAACTAGAATAGTTTTTACTTTGACTGTGTTTATGAATTCAAATAATGGCCTTAACTCTGGACCCTGCTCACTCAATTCAAAGTATTTTATAAAGATTACTTCATTAAATCTAACAACACTCATGTGAGGTAAATACATGTCATACATTTTTGCAGCACAGGCAATCTTGGAGCTAGAGTTACCGTTTATTTCCAGACACCGTCCTTCTCAGGCAAAGTTGAGATACACCAGCATGGGAAAGCTTCTACGCTCCCAACTGTAGTTGTGCTGTTATAAAAAGAAGACCGTAGCCTCTACAGCTGTCAATCTGGCACCTTTTACAAGCATTAAAAGTCACAAAGAACAGCAGCAGCAAAAGAGATTGGAAAGTTTTACATAAAAAATAAATGAAGAGAAAACATCCTTCCAGCTGGGTTTTTCCAAGATCTCATTGTTCTAGTTTTTTAAAAAAATGCTTTAATAAGTTTAGTTTCCTTCATAAATCTGTTATGCAAATTTAAAGCAATTAAATTCATTTCTACATAACAAAAAGTGGTTTTGGCAGAATTCAGTAGTTTGTGTCTCTGCATTATGTTACGATATCTTAGAGGGCTGTTTCGCCCCCATTTATAGCAGCTTTTTGTAATCTGAAGAGGAATCGTTTTAAACTCTGGCATGAAACACCATGTGGTAGTATATGATAAGTCTTTAGATTTGGTGGCTACAGTTGTAGATTCTAAATGGAAGTATTTGAATTTTGTATGTGAGTATGTGTCTTCTTGTTTACATATTCTTTCCTTCCAACGCATCTTCTTTCTGTAGCACAAATGCCTTAGCTGCACTGTATTCAGCATGGAGACCCTTCTCAGAGTACACAGTGGAACACAGGAATGATTGGAAATACTTACCCAGCTGCAGATGAGAAACATGAAAATAGATTTTCCTTTTGACAACCACCAAAAGAAACAGGCCTAGAGATAAAACTGGCCCTCACTTAATCTTATGAATTTGAATTCAGTGGGTCAAATTCATACCTGATGTAACTCTGCTGACTTCAGTAAGATGGCCTAGGCATAAGTGAAGGCAAAATTGGGCCTGAATTTTAATACTAACTCTGCATGTCACATGAAGGAGTCCTTCTCCATCAACATGTATGGTGTAACCATTAAAAAGAGAGCATTATGGATAGACTAGTTAACAGTAAAAGTAGCTTCCCAGCATCATTCGTGCCCTAACTTTGCCCACAACAATGAATTCCATTCTTCATTTCATGTCAGATCTTAGCCAAGGTTAGAAATTTTCTGAAAAGTTTGGGGGCAAATCTGATATGGCATTTGGGAGATAGGGAATTAAAAAACATTAGTGCTCTTTCACTTTCTCAAGATTTTCCATCTATTCTTGGCTCATCCCAGCTCCAGAATGGCTTGGCCAAATTTGTTTATTCTGTTTTCCTGAAGAGTGGTGTTTTTAGATTGATTTTGATGGGGAAGCTGGGTGTAGCACTATCTAGGTATTAAGCGTGCTTTTCATTTACATAATAAAGTCTTTGTAGCTGATGCATACATTACAAATACACATCAGTTAGAAGCACACATAATAATACTGGCATCCATTCATTGCAGACTTCACAAAGTGTGAGGAGCCCCAATAGCATTTTGTAATGTGTTCATGGCCGGATGCACACTAAATTCTGGATAGCCAAGATGTGGATGGCCCTGACTAAGGGAACGGGATGTAGGGCTCCAGTGTGTCCAATCTGGAAGGAATGGAAGAGGGCAAACCATAGAGATGTCATTTCCCTGGAATGGGGAATGGGAGGGAGGAAGCCATGTGGGGTGGACAGTGGAACTACTGTAAGGAATGTAGTCCATCCCTACTCAGCTTGCAAGGTCACTGGGCATTTCTTAAACATTTTTCAAAATGTAAGGAAATTCCCAGGTGAAAAAAACAAAAATAAATTTTGTAGTAAATGTTTTAAAAGAAAATGTTTGCAATGTTTGTGTGTTGTTGGTCCCAGGATATTAGAGAGAAGTTGGGTGAGGCAATATCTTTTTCTTGAACCAACCCACTAACCCCCCTTTCGTGTTCTATGACTGCAGACTTGTTCAGAGGCAACTTCACTTTGAATGGTCTCTTACAATATGTGTTAACTACCTACAGGAAACAATCTGTTCCACCTGGTATTTAGCTGTGACTCACTTTCCCAGACCTGAAGAAGACCTCTGTGTAACTCAAAAGCTTGTTTCTTTCACTAACAGAAGTTGGTCTAATAAAAGACCCCCTTGTCTCTTTAAACGATTACAGTTTAAAATGAAGCTACAGTTTGGAAACATGAGGAATCCAAAGTTAAAGTTCCTTTGAAAAGGAATGAAAAGGAAGTTATGGAAATATTCAATCCAAGTCACACCACAAACTTCAACTCTGCCCGTATCTTTTTGCCCTCATGACTACTAGTAATTTAGAGACATGTATTTAATTAGTCCACAATAAGTACAGGGCCTAGTCTAGAGTAGAACAGCTTTCCTGATGGTAATGCAGTAATTGCACTGTGGCTAGCTAGTATTTTTTCTTATTAGCGTCCTCTTTGATATGTTAGTTACAAAATGCTCTGACTCTAATAAAATATGTAAAACCAAACCAAACCAAACCCATACACAGTAAACAGTAATAAACATTGTACCATAATGCTGCAATTTTCAAATGGAGCCTCAGGAGGCAATGTATCTAGTGCTTAGAGCAGAGGAGTGGACACAGGAATTCTGGATGCTGTCCTTGGCTTGGCCACTGACTCGCCGCGTGACTATAGGCAAATCTCTTTAACCATCTGCGCTTCAGTTTCTCCATCTGACAAAATGTATGCATGCCCTTTACTGCAGATATCTCAACAAAACGGTTCCTGTACAGTCAGCATCATAGACCAAGGTGAGCTTGCTTGCAGGAATAATACAAACAAGATCAGATCAGCCTTTTTGCTTACGTCTATTCATCAGTCTTAACCCCAGTGGTGAACATTGATCTTCAGTTCTAATTTCAACACACAGCTGCCTACATTTTTTAGCTCGGGCTCCCTTTCTATAGGTTCAATTTGCCGCAGTAAAATTTGCATCCACAAAATGAACTGTGAGAGCAAAACTGAGTAAATGTACTTCTAATGACCTGATTTGCCAGGCTCTCTCAACAGCCAGTGCCAACTGCAGTTAAGGCTAGATAGTGTAAATTAGGACCTTCTAGCCCTTTCCACTCTCCACTGGACTCTGAGGGATCTACCTGAAACATGTTCACAACAGCCTTCTCTAAATCACATGGAATACCAGCAGCAATTGTGAGGAACCTTCACAACTCCTGACAGAAATATCCACTCAGCTCAGAAACAAGAACTTTGAATTCCCCCCCGACCCCCCCCGAATTTTCTGTACTGTCATTGGTTGTTCTTCTCATGCATGCCACCTCTTTCCTACCACAGCAACCCTTCAGTTGCCAACTCGCCCTACACATTATGTTTCTCCTTCTCCTTGTCTCCCATTTCTACCTTTCCCACAGTTTCCCCTTTCTTTACAAATGCCCCACCCTTACACCAATGCCCTTTTTTCTCCCCCATTCCCATCCTCCAAAAAAACCCAAACTAAGTTTTTCTGTCATATAACAGAAATAGTTTGTAATTTTTATATACACGCAACACAGAAGTAACAAGATGGGGGGGGGGCAATCATCACCCTGGTCACTTTACTTACAATATCCATTTCCCCACATTCTTCAGCCATTTGCACTCTTTTTAGATGGCAAACATTTTCGAGCAGAAGCTTCCAATATGCTTATACTGCACTTAGCCATTTTGGGTGCTATTATCAATCATCATCATCATCTTTTTACCACAATTCAAACATGGGTGCAAAATTTACCACTGGAATTTTTATGGCAACTCTTTTGAAAACTTGCCCTTAAATGAAGAACAACCAGTTAAAAAAAGAAGGGAATTCTATATGTGCTCCCATTTAATTCTGTCTGTCACTGGGGTAAGCACCAGGAAAATTAAGCATGCACATTTTGGCTACATCCTGTCCCCTGCATTAAGCCCAGGCATCCAGGCTTAGCACAGGGTAGTCCAGGCCAGCTAGCAAAGAAAAGGGCTCATACTTCAATTTGGCACATAAAGCATACATGTTTATAACTCAGAAAATATTTGCATAAGTTAAATGAGACATGAGTTAATAACACTTTAAAAATGAACTAAAAATAAAGATTAATTCATCACTTTGAACATATGTTTAAATAGACAAGGTAGATAATGTGATACTTTTTATTGGAACAAGAATAATTTAGAATACACAAGCTTTGGGGCCACACGGTCCCTTCTTCTGGATATATTAGTGTGTAAAGATTATGTGAATTATTCTTGGTATAATAAAAAGACAGGGCAGATAATGTGATACCTAACTTGTCGCCTTTTGCTTGAGAACCAACACCAGCTACAAATATCTTTTGCGTATTGAGACTGATACTCATACTTTCCATTATTTTGTGTAAACCTCTGTGCTATTAAAACAAACCTTTAAAAAAAATGGCGGAGGAGTGTTCTAAGAGGTAATTTTACACCAGGATTCTGAGTTGCATATAAAAGGCTGGACCCTTCTGTCTTTTGGCAGGCAAAACTGAATACATTAATAGGGCTACTTACATCGTAAGATACTACTCCATGTAAGGATGGAACAATAGTCCTACGAGTCCAAATCAACTCAATGAGAGTCTTGAAAAGGAGACGAATCAGGCTATAAAGCCCACAACCTGAGGGCCTCATTGGCTTCAATAGTTTGCCTGAATAACAACTGAGCCAAAATTGAATAAGAAGCTTAGGATTTGGTCTTGCGGAGGTTTCTGGGATATTTTTTAGCTTGACTTTGTGTTTTTCTAGGTTGTGTTATTTTATACCATTTTATAGCTTTGTACATAAAATAAATAAATAAAATTTAAATAAAATAAAATCCAGTTGTGAAGCTATATTCAAGTTCTTGAAGGATGCACAAATGGAGGTCCCTGCTCTTTAATGATGTCTGTCTAATATGTAAAGAATCATCTAAAGTCCACCCATAGGGCAATCAGGGATTTCTCTTTGCCAAGTACACTGTTACGAGTATGTACTGTATGGACTCTAAAAAGGGGTTGACAGCAGATGCACATCAGGTTTCTTTCCTCACTGCCCAAGCTGCCAAGTAATCTAGCTGTGTGAGAACGTGACTGGGCCCATTATGATAATGTAGTCCTAAATGGCACGTAGCCAAGCCACATGAGATTGTGGTAAAAAACAAATACTTCAGAGTGGGATGGGAAAGCCTGTGAGGAAAGATGAGCAGGAAGAGCTCTCATACAAAACCTGAGCCTGCAATGAGCATGGAGAGACGATGTGTGAATACCATGTCATGAGAAGAGCACCTGTTGTGTAAATCCTTTAGATTTATATCATAATGCTATTTTGTTTTCCAAATGTCTCACTGGCCGTTTGTTTGTCATTTTAATGCCCACACCTTTTCATGTAGTGTTTGCCTTTGTCAGGTGATCCAGAGCTTTCAGAAGCACCCTTTGACAAGGAACTGGAACCATGTTCACATAAAACGCAGGCTAAGAGGAAGAAAATGATGGCTCCCCAAACTGAAAGGTTATAACTCCTTGTTCTCATGATAAATAACATATTTCCTCTGAATGTTGCTTCTCCCAACGTTGGACCAACAGCAGCAGGGTATGCCAACAGTGAAGAGATGTATGCGTAAACCCTTACAGTACCTATATTCATGTTAAAGTGTCGTAACTGCCATTATACTATCTAAGGAGTAGGAACGTTCTATTATTGTCTTTATTTAGCTAGAGGGGATGGATTATTGGCCCAACCTACCGATGTGAAGCCTCGCCTCCTGGAAACATGAGTTCAACTCCCAACAGTCAATTCAATCATTTATTCTTCAAGTAGTAAATAAATGAGGCCACATTTACATCTGCGGGCACAGGGGAAGCCAATTAGCACCTGTGCAGAGGTAGCTGCACTGGACAGTGGACAGAATTAACTCCAAGAGAGGGCACCTTGAAAATTTGTTTGGGGATCCACAAGAATCCTGTCAACTGAAACCACATGGGCAAAGCACAGCTAGCCAAGTCTGGGCCAGAAAGACCAACTTTTGGGATGGTTACTGACCTCTCTCTGAGCATCTTTGATCACAGGTGTCTTTCATTACTATACTTCCACTCAGTGCTTATCTGTTCTCTTCTCAGTGTAGCACCAAGGGCCTACAACCAGGACCAGTGCAACCCAAGAAAGTAAATCTTACTCTCAGGTTTCATTGAAGGTTTTTCCTGGTTTCCTTGGACAAATTTACCCTCATCCTATGGTGGTATAGTGTGTTGCTGGTCATGCCAGGAGCTGGTCAGAACACTTTTGCCAAAATGAAATTTCAGCAATTATGGTATTTGTTGAAGCTGAAATGTTTTGTGGAGAGGTTTCAGTTTCCATGAAACTTTCATTAGGAAGGTTTAGGATTGGGGCGCAAAGAGAAAGAGAGGGAGAGGGTGTCGTGAAAATAAATTCATGAATATTTGCGAAACACTTGGATACTCTAGTGATGAGCACCATTAAAAAAATCTATGAGGAAATTCATAGTTTTGTCTGCAGATCAGGATTTGAATAGTGCAGTAAATAAGGCCACACACTTAACAATAAGGCAACAATAAAATATTGAATAGCTGTTCATTCAGTGAGCACTGTCCACCCTGTGCACTGAATGAAGCAGGGATCATGTTGAAAAAACAGTATAGTATCAGGTATTTAGAGATCATATAATGCATACACAGAAGGTGACTGAATTAAGGTTGCACAGGCAGCCTTAATCCTGGCATACCCTGACTTTGAGTGCTTGGCTTTGCAACCTTAATAATGTTCTTTTAACATAGATTTGTGTGTACACATTCTTAGGTTTTTAAAAAAGCAAACTGAAAAAAACAAATTCCGTTATGTGGCATCAGGAAGGTTGGAACCCTTAGATTAGCCATACAGACTCTGGAGGTGACTGTGCTGTAGTGAGACTCTTCTGAAATTGACTCCGACTATAACCCCTTCTGCCATGCCCCTACAACCTGTCTTTGTCTTAGTCCAGTCTCTTCACTTCCCAGAACTCATTGTTCCAACCCCATTCTCCTCACCTAACTAGTCCCAGTGTCTACTCTTCAGGCTTCTCCCCCATGCCAGTTTCTTTACTAAGCAAGTACTACTCTCACTCCCTCGGGTCTCTTCATCTAATGTGACTACCTCATTCACCCTGGTCACACACCCAACCTTCATTCCCCATCTCCACTGGTTCCCATTCCCAATCTCCCTCCCTAGGCTCTTCTTTCAATCTGTGTTGTCACCTTACTGTCTAGCTGCTTGTTCCAGTCTCCCTACCACCTACTCATCCCCAGTCCCCATTTCCTTTCCCAGCTCCAAGTACTGGTTTCCTTGCCTAGCCAGTCCAAGTTTCCCAATTTCTTAGTCTTATTTCTCTTTCCCCCCCACCACTCATCAGTCTTCCCATCCCAATATACTTCTCTCCTGGGCACGTTGGGCTCTTGTTGCCTCTGCTTTCAAATCAGGCAGCGTCCTCCTCTATTGTGCCTGAGCCCAAGAGAGGGGTCACTGAGAGAACAAGAGAGGCTCATGTGTCCAGACCTGGCACAGCCTGGAGCAACCTAGAGTAGCAATTGTAGAGAAAGTCCTGCTCTGCCTCTGGTTGGCACGTGCCTAGTGTGGATGGAATCTACAGGGAATTTAGCTGCTGAAGTCTCTGCTTCGCATATGCAAACTGCTCTTTTTACAAAGCTTATAACTTGGCCAAATTTTGGCCAATTTTAAAGGGAATGGCAAAAGGCACATCCCTGTCATAAAGGTCACCCTGTATCAAATTTCAAGTCCCTGCTCCCAAGTATGGAGGAATTAGAGCTATTCAAAGAAAAGGTTGCCAGAATTTTTTAACATGGGCAAAACCAACATTTTTTCTTCTAGCCTTGATCTTGGAAATAGTTGAAAATTTCCAGTAAAATTCAGCCTGAAGCAGACACCTGGCATGGAAAATGGTTAAAGTTTGGCAAAGTTATAAATAACTGAAAACAGGTTCTTATAATTGGGAAGTGTCGGGCAACTTAAATAAAATCAACTTAAATAACAGCCCCTCCTACAATAATTCAAGTACAAAACTAATTTTTAATTAGTCTTTCAAACTTAGCTTGCATGTTGTGCACAGAGTAAGCACTCACTCCCTTTGGAATCCATCACCATCAGCCACTTCCTTAGATGAGCCTGAAAATGCTTTCTTTTTAAGGAAGTTTCTGGCAGAGAGTAGGAAGGGGCTCACAATGCTTCCTCTCCATGAATCGCTAATTAAGATAAGTCAGTAAATTAAAATTTATGCATTAGAGAAACAGAAACTGTCATGGGAGAGTCCAGCCATTTGAGCCTTGATTTATTCTGTCCTGGAACTAAAAGTAGTTGCAACAGTGGTAGTAAGATACAACCTAAGAAATGTTATGAACAGGAAATGGCCAGCAGAACTAACTTGATTTAAGTTATATATTTCCCCCAATTTTATGCCCACCTGCCTTTTTTATCATATAACTCTTCAATCCTCTCCCCTTCTCTGGAAACAAATATAGGTAATTCTTGAGAACTCATTTATATTCTTGGCTTCTATCAACATTCCTAGTAATGTATTGTGTATTAATTACCTTTTGGGAAGTAGCTCTGTCCTATTTGTCTCATACCTTCTAGTTTCTAGATTATGATCCCCAATTATCGGTATGCACTAAAGCCAATGGAGTAACACCAAAGATGAATTTAGTCCTCTAGGAATCTCTCTTTTATCCATTCCCTGAGCCTGATCCTGCAATTCCTACCTAAGGCAGAACTCCCATTGACTTCAGTGGAAATAATGTGCATAAAAGGGCACAGGAATGAGAATTAAGAAAAAACTTATATAAGATCACCTCAAAGCATTCCTTATTTCAAAGCAAATAAGAGCAGATCTCGTAACCCATTCCTTGGAAACTGAATTTGTCATACTCTCAATTCACTCTTTTGTACTGTGCTGCACTCGGTGCTACCATACTTCGGACTTTAGAGGGGGTCAGGAAGGTGATTTTGCAGCCAGCAGTACACTCCTGTGCAATCCAATATTTCAGTAGTTTGTAGATCCTGCTACTGAAATTGAATGATGAACAGGATGAGTGACTAGTCTACTTTTGCCTAAATTTTAAGTTATGGAATCTTATCAACCCATATTTGTTGAAATGAAGTGTGTTATAGCAGGTTTTCCAGGGAACCAACTGGCAAAGGCTGAGCCTCCAAGCACAATCATTCTAAAGCACCATATACAAAAACAAGTAACTCATGTGCCCTGTTTATTGTTACAAGGATTTCTTTTAAATATATCTCAGAGTCTGAAACAAACTCAGGAGGTCTACTTGTTTCAAAGCCATGGCTTCTCTGACAAGGCAACTAATCAGGAACCACATGAAATCTATTTATAGTATATAATGAAGATGAAGTCTCAGTTATGAATTAATCACACCTACAATATGTCATAGTACACAATTAGTAATCAGCAAGAGATGTGATGTGGCAATGACCACCAATGCTCACTGGTGTTAAAATATAAAACACAGGTTGCAGAATTTAAAAGATATGCAGTCATTGTAGTCAACAGCACCATCACGAGCAAAGGTTGTAGGATCTAGCACATAAATAATTGACATGATAGGATTATAATTGAATATTACAACTTGCCCTTTTCTCTAATACAACCATGAAGAAACTCCTACTCAGTCATAGCACCAAGTTTATTTTAATTAACTAACACTAGATTACTGATATTCTGAAATTGGTTGAATCATCACTACAGGGCTGATCCAAAGCCCAATGATGTCAGTGGAAGAGCTGTCTGATTGTGAACGTTGGATCAGGCCTTAAAAGGTGGTCTCAGTTTCTAATGCACAAAGCCTGATTCCTGGGTGTATTGTGCCCATTTTGCACTACAATGCTAACGGACTGTGGGCACAAATATCTACTAAACTGCCAGGCAGATTCACCTCAGTACAAGTGTGATCCTGATGTGGCATATGATCACATATGCTACAAACCCCCTTTGCTGTCAGCACAGTGAGGAAGGAGAATTCAGTTACCAAAAAAGGAGCTATGATCTGGATGGAATTGCTCTTCTGAATCCTGGGCTAGCCATTTGGCAGTTACAGTCCAAGGTATTGTAGCATATAGGAATTGGGTAGTATCCCTTTAAATAGTTGTGGCCTTCACTGTCTTCTATGTTTCAGAAGCTGCCAGAACCCTGCGAGAGCAGCAGTGTGTACCTGTAGCTAGGGCTTCCCTGTATGTGGTGCATAGCACATTCGCTGGGTAAAGAACAAAGAACACAACAGGTATCTTAGATGAGCCTTCAAGCTACATGGTGGACAGCATGCATGAGTGAACTGGGATGGGGCATTGCAAGTGAGTGACTTTATAACCCTTCCCTAGTCTTCCACTCTGTGGATTTTGTGAATACTCCAGGATCTGGTCCATCATTTTTTCATTAAGACTCAATCATGACCCACCCCCCCCCCTTTATTTACTTGTCAGATGATAGCATGAATATTCTGAAGGACCTGAAATTCACAACAATCCTCTTGTGTAAGAATATAACATCCAAGTCTTCCTTCAGTCACATCCAGGCAATCTTACTGATTCCAAGGCATTGCTCAGGTTTAACTGAGGGGAGATTTTGCCTCTTAATTGAACCACCACCTTAGTTTGAAATAATATTTCAATATCACAATATATTACAGATTTGATATTAAATTGCTAGCATTTACCACATGCAGATTAAGAGTGGATTTATCTCAAAAGGTAAACCAAACTAACAGCCATTTGGCAAAAGACAATTCCCAGCTCCTGAAAGCCCTGATGGTACCATTTCCTGGTATGTGGGAAAAGTGTGATAGAGAACTAACCTGGCTCTCAGTGTGAAGATCTAGCATTGCAGCAGGCTCTGTATTACAATCAAGGGCTTGTGCTGGCACTCACACCTTTTGGTAAGTATATCTGCAAAGTGACAGTAAATGTTAATCATCCATGAAAGAGTCAACAATCACCGCTCTAATGCTCAAAATGTTATTGCACATTAAGGGATTTTGCTGTTATTTTGTACATATATATTCACTAATGAGCTAAATAGCTACTGGCTGTGGTGCTGAGTCTGCTGTAGCAAATTTTAACCTGGGAAACCAATCATATGGCAGATGCAGTGGGGAAATCAGAATTGGAGCTGCCACCTTTTTTAGAGTGACCAGATAGCTAGTGTGAAAAATCGGGACAGGGGTGAGGGGTAATAAGCATCTATATAAGACAAAGCCCCAAATATTGGGACTGTCCCTATAAAATCGGGACATCTGGTCACCCTAACCTTTTTGTATTTATCAAGCAAGAAATAATAATCTTGTTGTATTATCATGATGCTGCAACAAGAATGAACTCCCTTGCTCCTTCCCACAACCACATAGACAGGCTGCTGCAACAGTATCATGCAATCTGCAGCCTTGTGATTCAACTGAACAAGTTCAGATCAATGAGCAGCAGGGTACATCAAGTGCAGTTCATCCACCATTCTGAGCAAGTGATTTTGCAAGATGCATTGTCTATTGTTGAGCACTGAAAGCAGTGAAATGAGTTTCCTAAAGTGAGCAGAATGAAAACTGAAGAATGTACTAGTTAAGCCAAACCTGTTCAACTCCGGATACACTTAGAACTACACCTATGTTCATTCGCTGTGTGTGAAGTCATTACAGCACTAAAAGGTTTCAAAATGCATAAAATATGAAATATGTCTATTTGCATTTTAACAACATGTAATGTGAAAATATCTGTCTCCAGCTAAGATGAGGTAAGCGCAGCTCTTACAGGCTCAGTTAGAGGAAGGCTCACTACTTAGTTATGTAGGGTAACAGGACACTTACTGGTAGTGCTGTTTGAACTTATTCCATAAAGGAAATTGCAGGTATGGCTAGACTTTCTGCCCAAAAAGGGTGGAATTCTGTCTTTGTCAAAGAAGAGTTTTCATATGGAGTGTGAAGGCAGAAGCAACTTGAGATGTAAAAGTGGAGCCATCACTTTTCCTGCCTTATCTCAATTTTTCAAAGTATTTGCCATTTTTCTCTCCACAGTTAAAGGAAGAAATGGTTCAGGGCAAGAAAAAAATATTTGTTAGATAGGGAAGCCAGAATGGTCTCTGCTAAAAATGACAGATGCGCCAAGGAGGTGGTGTTTGGATCAGTATCCAGATTACATTTAAAATGGGACTTGGATTTGAGGCAAAAATAGGGCTATAATTCAGTTTCAAAGGCACCAACATCTAACAAACTAGAAGCCCCAAATGGCAAAAAAGTCTCTTGAGATCAGCGTTCTGACAAGACTTCTGCCATCTTATGCCAAATCCTGGTTCTGTGTTAGACCATAAATTTTGTTGCTTAAAAATTAGAGTAAATCCTGAGGTGCCAGCTCTAGGCTCATGCCCATTTATGTCCAACACAAGAAGAGGTTACTCACCCTGTGCAGGAACTGTGGTTCTTCAAGATGTGTGTCCGTATGGGTGCTCCACTTCAGGTGACTACCCAGTAGTATCCCCACAGGAAGGAGGGAACTGCAGAATCGAGTCCAGAACTGAAGATAGGACCACATTACCAAATGCAGCATCTGAAATCGAGGTATATATCAAGGCATAGTGTTTAGAAAATGTATACCTTGAAGCTCACATAGTGGTCCTATATATTTCAGATACTGGAACGTTTTTGAGTAATGCTGTAGACATTACTTGTGATCTGATAGAATGTTCTATCTCCTTTTGGGTGGGGGATGAGAACCAGCTGCACTGAAACAAGCAACAATACATCCAGAGATGCACTTCAGCAGTCTCTGGGGAGAGATCATGGAATCCATCGATCTCTCTGTGATGGAAATGGACAGTCTAGGTGATTTCTGAAATTTTTCGGTCCTATCTAGATAGAAGGCCAATGCCTGTTTAACATCTAAGGTGTGAAAATAAGTCTCCTGTTGAGACTTATATGGTTTTTTGGGGGGGGGGACAATACCAGTAGATGAATGGACTGGTTAAGATGAAAATCCAATAGTACTTTAGGTAAGAATTTAGAATGAGGGTATAAAGAGACTTTGTCCTTCAAGAACACCATAAAAGGGAGGTCTGCCATCAAGGACCCAATTTCTCAGACTCTATGCGCTGACGGGACAGCTACTAAAAATGCTATCTTCACGTAAAAGTGAAGTAAAGAAAAGGTTGCCATTGGTTCGAATGGAAGTCTTGGAAGACATCGAAGTACAAGGTTCAGATTCCAACTCAGAGTGGGGTCCTACCTTGGAGGTAGAGGTTTCCCAAGCCTTCAATAAATATTGAAGAGGGAGGCTGAACAAAATATAGAAAATCCTTCTACTGGAGGATGAAAGGCTGATATTGCAGCCAAGTGAGCCTTAACTGAGCTAACAGATAACCCTTATTTCTTTAGATTCTACAGGTAATCCAGCATAGCTGAGAGTGACGAGGATTCAGACACAAATTAATGGTGTTGACACCAACGGTTGAACCTCTTCCACTTCTGCAGGTAAGTAATTTGGATTGACTCCTTTCTACTATTCAGTAACACTTGTACTTCTGCAGAGCAGATAGATCTAAACTGCGATGCATCAAGGAACCATGCTGAGGCGAAGGATCCCTAGGTTGAGGTAAAGTAAATAACCTGCATCTTGGAAGAGGAGATGAGGAATGATTGGCAGTTTGATTGTCGGGTGGATGAACAGGTGAAGCAGGTAAAGATACTAAGCTTGTCTCAGCCAGAGTGGATAACCCTGGCCTTGTCCTGTCTGATCTTGTTCATCACCAGTATTAGTGGTGTTGGAGGAAATACATAGAGTAGTCCCTTCATCCAAGATCGGAGAAAGTCTTCCAGAGAGTCATGGCGTAGACCTCCTCTTGAGCAAAACAGATGATACTTCTTGTTCCTGGAGGTAGCAAAGAGATCCATCTCTGGAAGTCTCCCAATTTTCAGATATACTGTGAGGAATTTGAGAATCCTGTGAGAAATGCCTGCTGAGGGTATCATCTTCGGTTTTCGGAACCCCAGGGAGGTAAATGGCTGAAATTTAGATCTGATGGGTTATACACTAGTTCCACAGCTTTATTGCTTCAGTGCACAGGGAAGGGATCTTGCTCCCTCCTGTCTGTTGACATAGAACGTGAAGGCCATGTTGTCATCTTGAACGTGATGGATTTGCCCTGATGAGAGTAGAAAATGAAGACAAGCACTCCTGACTGCCTTGAGTTCCAACAGACTGATGTGGAAACTGGTTTCCTGAGACAACCATCTGCCCTTAGCTGTGAGAGAACTGAGGTGAGCTCCCCATCCCAACAGAGATGTATCCATTATTACAGTTATTGTTGGAGGTGACTGAATGAAAGGAGTGCTGGCACCAATGTTGAGTTGATCATTCCACCAATCTAGGGCATTCTTTATGTGAAGGGGGCATTCTTTATGCTTGTCCAGCTGTGTCTGATTGGTGAATAGATCCTTCTGAGCCAGCCCTGGAAGCAATGGAGGTAGTCTTTCATGACTGATCACAAAGGTGCAAGCTGCCATATGACCCAGGAGCTGCACAGTTTCTTACTGAGGTTTGAGGACTCCCTTAAATGATCCTGACTAGATCGGATAACATTAAGAATCTGTCCATCGGAAGATATGCCCTAGCTACCAACGAATGCAAATACACCCCTATGAACTGTATTCTCTGTAAAGAGATCAATGTGGATTTTCTTAGATTGAGCTGAAGACCCAGTTCTGGGAAAAGAGAAAGGGCCATCTGACTGGATGACAGTTTTGCTTCGTAAGATCAACCCTTGAGCAGCCAGTCATAGAGATAAGGGAAGACTAAAATTGCCTCCCAGCAAAGGTAAGTGGCCACTACTGCTAGGACCTCTGAGAAAACCACTGGGGCCAAGGAAAGGCGAAAGGGAAGTACTTGGTATTGAAAATGTTCCTGGCCTATAGCAAAGCATAGGTATTTTCTGAGAGATGGGTGTATCCCTATATGGAAAGAGGTGTCTTATAGGTCAAGAACCAAAAAAATCAATGTCCTGCGTCTAATAAAGGGATTATACCTGCCAGAGTCACCATCCTGAACTTTTGAGACTTTATGAATTTGCTTAGTAGTCTTAGATCCAAAATTGGTCTCCACCCTTCATCCTTCTTTGGCACAAGGAAATACCTCAACTAGTACCCTGTTCCTTTGTGAGAAGGTGGGACCAGCTGCTCACAAAGCTATTGCCGCTAATCGGAATAAGAAAGTTTATTTCTTGTCTGTGTAAAAGCTCATGAGAGGGGTCCCTGAAAAGGGATAGGGAGGGGAGATTGGAAGGAGGGAAGGATGTAAAGTGGATGGTGTAGCCTGATGTTATGACTAACACCACTTGTCTGTAGTGACTCATCTCCAAGCATGTTGGAAATGGGAAGGTGATCTCCAAAAGTGGAGAGGGTAGGCAAAGGTTTGCAGCTTCTGAACTAGAGGCTGCGCAGGATTCGAACCCTCAATCAACTGTCAAAACTGTTGTTTTGATGATTACTGGTTACTTGCAGGAGGAGGAGGAGGAGCCCTCTTTTTCTGGAACTTATGTTTCTTCCTAGGAGGTTCAGTGGATCTGGAAACCCAGAGAACTGATGAGATCTCTGGATAGTTCGTGATCTACTAAATCTTCTTTAATTCATAGGACTATATATATCTAGAGATCTTAGTGTGACCCTGTAATCTTTCAGTGGTATTTGAAGTGTCCGCTACCTACTTTATACAGTCTTGAAATTGCCAGAAATCATCGGCCATGGATGGTGGTGGAGCGAGACATGGGTGGTCAGGCCTACTGGTTAGAACTGGGTCCAGGCTGGGCAGAGATGGATGAGACAGAAGGGAAATCTTCCTCCTTCTCCTTGGAATCCTCCAATAGGCGGGGAGCACCAGCAGAAAAGGGAGGAGAGTCTGGTCATACCAGAGAGTGATGATCACCCACCAACCAGGATCTCAGTACTGAGAGACATTCGGTAAGCATGAGCAGTGAAGATTCTGATTCATCTGTTACCAGATTTGCCCGTTACTTTGGGATATGCTCATTTACTCTTTGGAGTAGAAAGGGACTACAATTTTTACACTATATTTTCCTTGTATCTTCATTTATGTGGGTGTTACCCAGAAAGAAACCTAAGAGCTGTGAGAACAATTTGTTCATCTTGTGTTTTCCCAAGGTACTGTGGAAACACATCTCAACTGTAATAATGTATGCAGGCCATAGCAAGAGCTGTGAAAAACATTTGTAGTGAAACCTGAAACCACGCACAACTCACCTGGCTTCATCTTTTCTTCTAACCTCAAAACTCAGACCAAGTTTGTCAAAAGTAGAGATGAGCTTGAACCAAATTTCTGGATCCCAGAGCTCCTCACTATCAGGGAAGTTCAGATCCAGAGCTAAAATTTGCTTCAGGCTATGTTTCCATAATGGATCAGATCAAAACCTTGGATCTGAATATCCATGAATTTTGGGAAATTCTATCTATCTTTGGTACTTATACAGCCCCATTATCATCGTGTCTGAGCACCTCGCAATCGATAATGTGTTTATCCCTGCAACATCCTGCTGAGATAAGGAAGCACTATTAACCCATTTTACAGCTGGTCACCCAGCTATAATGCAAAGATATAGAATCACAGAAGATCAGAGAATCAGAAGAAGATTAGGGTTGGAGGAGACCTCAGGAGGTCATCTAGTCCAACCCCCATATGGTGGGCCCAATGCAGTGGAATTACAGCTTCTTGCATCAGCTCTGAATTTGAACCAGTGAGTTAAGCCTCCTCCTGAGGTCTTCACCCATTGCTATTCTGCTCTAGTGTTTGGCCAGCAGCTGGCAGATACAGAAACAGAGAGGCAGAATGCATGGGATCAAGAGTCATAAAGATAGCTCAGACTGGTTTAATTTAAAAACACACTTATGGCAATGCAGCATACTCACTATTGTAACTTACAACAGAACCACAACTATAGCATAGTGCCTTGTGCGCTACATACAGGCCTAATTTTGAGAGGTATTGAGCACTTGCAGCTTCCAGTGACTTCCTTGGAAGAGGTGGGTGTTCAGCATCCCTCAGATTTAGGCTAAGGACCTTAAAATGGAAAAGAAAAGAATAATCAGTTTATTATTATGGAGGGGATTGCAACATGAGAAAGTGAGTTTTACAAGTTGTATTCATTTTTAAGCCATGAAATCTGTCACCACCTACAAGGAAGTAATATTTCAAAATGTGTTCTATGGTCATCTAAAGTTCCACCAATTTACAAGATAAATGCAATTCTTCTCAGTGACATTAGGTTCATTTTTTATTTTTGGTTCATAAACAAAAGATATCAGGAAGTAACGGTGAAAAATATCAAGGCCCAAATGATGTTCCAACACCTGTTGAATATCAGCAAAACTATAGCTATGAAAATGTCCATTGTATCACAAGAGAAAGAGTAAGACATGTTTACTGTAATAATAGTGACATTTTGCACTGACTGTACATAGTGCCTTTCATCCAAAGATCTCCAAGTTATTTATAACAGTACATCTTTATAGAATCCAGGTTTGCCACATAATAATTAATAATATCTACCATTATTACCATTGCTTTTCATCTAGATTTGTAAGTCCTTTTACAAAAGTGGGCAGCCAGTAGTATTATTATCACCATTTTACAAATGACGGAACCAAGGCACAAGAAGGTTAAATGACTGGCTCAAGGTCACACAACAAGTCACTAGCAGAGTCTGGAATCCAGGTCACTTGGGTCAGGATTTTCAAAAATAGGAGCCTAAAGGACATATTTAATCACCTTATGATTGTCAGAAGTTCTGAGCATCCAAAACCTCCCACTGATCTCCGCACTTCAGACAAAACAGACAAGTTCCTAAACATGGATTCAGGAGCCTTATTTTAGGGCTCTTGATTTTTAAATTTTGGTCATTCTGCCTGCCTAAAATTTCCCTGGCTGTTACGGTATTTACTTCCTGTATTACAAGAAATTAAAGAGCAGTGTGGGTGTAACCCACACACCTCTTGGATGTGGTGTTCTGTCCCATCTAGTGGCACTGAGACCACTTAGAGAGAGAGATGAAATGAGTCTGCTAACAGCCAGTTGGCTTTTAGCTCATGCTGTAGAGCAGTGATTCTCAAACTTTTGTACTGGTGATCCCTTTCACATAGCAAGCCTCTGAGTGCGAGCCCCCTTATGAATTAAAAACACTTTTTAATATATATTTAACACCATTATAAATGCTGGAGGCAAAGCGGGGTTTGGGGTGGAAGCTGACCAGGGCCGGTGCATCCACTAGGCAAACTAGGCAGCCGCCTAGGGCACCAAGATTTGAGGGCGCCAAAAAGTGGTACCCAAAATGTCTGGGATGCTCACCCGGCACCAGCTAAATGTGTAACCCTCTTCCCTCCACTGTGCAACGGGGGGGTTCCGGCTTTGATCAGCTCTGGCCAGCCGGCCAGGAAGTGATGTCATTCCTCCTCCGGCCACCGGGGGCGCTGCGCCGGCTCTTCCCCAGGGCCCCCACCCCTGCTCAGCCCAGCCCTGCCCTGCCCCCACTCCCCTGAGCTCTGCAGCTGGGCTGGGGCTGCACTCACTGGCGGCAGGAAGTACAGAGACCCGGCCCCAGCTGCGCCACCGTTGAGTGCTGGGGGGTGGTTCTCTCCTGCCCCCCAAGCCAGCCCCAACCCCATGGAAGCCTGCCCCCCCCCCCGCTCCCGCCTCCCCCATGGAGGCCTGGGGCACCCGAGGGGCTGCGTAGGGCCCCAGAATATCTAGGGACAGCCCTGGTACCCGCCACCCTGCCCTCAGCCAGCCCCACACCCCCACCTCCATCCAACCCCTGCCACAGCCCCATGTCTGTAGCCAGCCAGCCCTGCACCCCCTGCCCTGCCTCCATCCAACCCCTACAGCACCCCCCTCCCCGAAGCCAGCCAGCCCCACACCCCCGTCTCCAGCCAACCCCGCACCTCATCTCCAACCAGCTCCGTATCCCCTGCCCTGCCCAAAGCCAGCCAGCCCCACACACCCCTGTCTCCACAACCCCTGCCGCACCCCCCTGCCCCAAGCCAGCCAGCCCCACACCCTGTCAGGTTATTAATTTATTTTCATTAAATATGTAGTCTAAATAATGAAATTAATAAATTTTCAAGCTGAATATGTATTAGTTCTAATGAACAATGCCATATTATTCAGTATTCATTTTTAAAAGTTTATAATAAGCGATGCTCCAGGGGGACGGGTGGGGGTGGTAGGCGCAAGGTGGAAGTTTTGCCTAGGGGGCAAAATATCCTTGCACCGGCCCTGAAGCTGACAGCTCGCAACCCCCCACATAATAACCTCACAACCCCCTGAGGGGTCCCGACCCCCAGTTTGAGAACCCCTGCTGTAGAGGCTCATGCACTAAGCTCCAGAGATCCCTGGTTTGATTCTGCCCGCCGGTGACCGGGATCTGTTGGTGTTACATGGGCATGGTGCTAGGTGGAGTGGGTTATGGCAGGAGAGAGACATCTCAGGAAGTCAGCACAAAATCTGTCCTTAACAGAAAAGAAATACAGCAATGGCTTAAAGAGCAAGGAAACATAAAACAACAACTGAGCCAAATCAACATCTTAAAGTGCTCGAGGGCTTTAGCTATATTTTTCTGGATGCTTAACAAGAGATTGAGAGAGTCAGGACAATTGTTTGTATTCAGTGTCTGAACAAAAGGGACAGTGTCTTGTGAGAGCTCAGCCATAGTACACAGTTGTAGTTCTATGATACTACAGTAGTCATTTTGGGCCTAATTCCTACCTGGATGCATACTGAGTAGAACTTTCCTTCAGAAGTCAGTGAGAATATTTGTGAAACAAGGTGCTACTCAGCGTGAGTGGAGGTATCTGAAGCAGGCCCATAATGTCCCTCAGGCTTCATTTCTTCCATACCCTGGATACATTTTTCTAGACAATTGTACACACAACATTAACATGCTGGAGTTTCACTCTTACTAGAACACCATAGATTATTTCCTTCAGATGCTTTAAGAGCAGCACCAATCTGAGTCAAGCTACAGCCATCCATTACTACTGTTGGCTCAGCCATGATTTCCATCTCTGCCTATAGTTTCTTTTATATCTGGGCTTGGGGTTTGTTCGGAGTAATTATGAACTTGTTTCAGAAGACAAACTCTTTATTTCAGTCTAAATGGCTGACAACTTTATTTCTGATTTTATTTAGTAAACTCATCACAAGAGAAAAATGCTAGATGCAGACACCTCTAGAGGTTATGCTGGCTACACCATGAAAATCCTGAGCTGGATGCTCAGGCTAGATTTATAGCCATTGTATACCACTAATAGCGCAAAACAGCTTCATTGGGGCAGGGGGTCTGGACTAGATATCACTCTGTTTCTCAACATCATCTTTACCAAGAGTAGCAATTAAGAGGAGGGGGGATAAAAACAACCCTCTCTTCTCTACATATGATCCACTGAGATATAGGAACAACCAGGTAGAAAGTGCAGGAAACCAGGGAAAATTTAAAGGAGAGAAGCTTAAATACAAGATTTTTATGAAACACTGGAAGGTTGGTATGTGAGATATACACAAATAAGACAAGTTACAATAAACTCAGTTATAATAACCATGAAATATCTAGGAATTTGAGTTATGCTGGCTGGTTTATTATAGGTGGGGCTAGTAGCTCTGCCTACTATTAAGGTGGCGCAACATTTCCCATTTATAAGAGACTGTTTTCAGTTCATTATAACACTGCCAAGCTTTAACCATTGAGGCTGAAATTTTCCATTCTGGGTGTCTGCCTCAGGCTGAATTTGTTTGGAAACTTTCAGCCAAAACAGTTCAGCAATTTCCAAGAATGCAGCTACAGGAAAATGTGTTATTTTGCCCAGGTTAAAAATGTATGGCAACTTTTTGTTTGTACAGCTCTAGCACCCCCATGCTTTGGAATAGGGGCTTGAAATTTGACAGGGAGTGACCTGTGTGTCAGGGACGTGTCCATAAGATTCTGCCGAAATTTGACAAAGTTATAGAAGTCTTTGAAAATGTGAAAAATCACACATGCTCAGTAGAGTCTTCTAAGACTGTAGCAGCTGAAATCTTGGAAGAGTCCATCCTCAGTGATTAAGTTTGCACCTCACGCAGCTCCTGGTGCTGACCAGATTGCACATACATGGAGAGACTGAGTATGTTTCAGCCCAGGGCTACAGGGAAAAGACAGACTTTCACTGTATTGGCTGTCCCAGCTATTCTTGCCAGCATGTGGCCAGGCATTCTAACTGAGAGCAGGGAGCCTGTCTCACCTGGTCTCTCAGTGGCACCCCTGCTGGCATCCAGGCAGCACAGAGGAGGAAGCCACCTCATTCGAATGAAGAGGGGACCAGGGTGGGGAGAGAAAGTAGCTTGGGACAAGCAGTCTTGTAAGACTGGGACTGGTAGCTGATGACAGAAATGGGTGTTGGGGTAAGGGGACACTGACACTGAATGAGGAGCTGTGGAGTAGGGGGCAGACAAGGACTGGGACCAGTGGATAGGGGAATGGGAGAGGAGAGGAGACGGGAGAGATCTGCCAAGGAGCTGCCATGTGGGAGGAGAACTGAGACTGGCTGGGCAAGGAGACTAGAACTGGGATAAGAAGCCTGAGGCAGAGAGACTGGGACAGTCAAGGGTGGGGAAGAGGTAGAAGTGCTACAGGAATAGATTGATGAGGATGGGGCAGAAGAGGTCAAATTTGGTTGGAATGAGCAGAATAGTCTGTGCCCACTAGAACACGCTCCCCTCCAGAACCTGGAATGGAACCCAAGATTCCTGTGGGTATGTCTACACTGCAATCAAAGATGTAATTTGCAGCTCAGATAGAATACCTATGCTACCTTTAATCTAGCCAGCGCACTAAATAATAGCAATGAAGGTGGAGTGGCACGATTCAGTGCAAAGTGTACAAGCCCATCCTGTCCTCTGTGGCATGTACATGCATTGCTAGACTACACTGAAGCCTATAATGTTGACAAATCCTGCGTTTCAACATTCCTCTGCTCTCCGCAAATACTGTAAAATCCACTGGCAAAGTATGCATCTCATCCCCCTCTAGTGCTTGTCCACTAGTAATCTGCTATTGCTGCCAGTTACTCCACTGGCTCAAGCAGCAGAGGTCAGTGTGGTGATCTAAAGGTTCAAGCCCTGCTGATGGCCCACGAAGATGCCACATGATGGGACTTCTGTATTTTCAGTTTGCTTTTATTTTAAATCTATGAAAATACATACCAAAAATATATATATTTTAAGAACATTATTAAGGTTGCAAAGTCAAGCACTCAAAAGATAGGACATGCCAGAATTATGGTTGACTGTGCAATCTTAATTTGAGCCCAGGTGTGTATGCATTATAATATAGTCTTTAATCACATACTGTTTTTTTTTTTTTTCGAGGACCCCTGCCTCATTGAATGTATAGAATGGGCCTTCTATGGGAATGAATCAGGGATGTGTAGTGAAGGAAGCTGTTATCTGTGGAATCCTTGTTTTGTTAGTTGCAGAAATTGGGTGGTGGGTAACGAACGGAGCTGGCTTGGGCATTTTCCATCAGAAAAATTTTCCAATGGAAAATTCACTTTCCGCAAAACTGAAATTTTCCATGAGAAAATTTAAATTTGACAAGAAAATGTCAATTTTCTTTAGGAAAGTTGTTCCCAGCTGTCCAGCTCCCCCGGTTCTTAGCAGCTCACCAGGTGGGCTGCTGGGGAGCCCAGGATTTCAGGCTCTCCGGCTCCAGGGTAGCCTGCCAGACAGGCTGCTGTGGATCCACTGACCCCAGGGTGTCCAGGTTCCTGGCTCTGCTGCAGTCCATCAGGCAAGCAGCCAGGGATCCCGGGAATCCTATTTTATTTAGGAAATACTGAAATGTTTCCACAGCAAGAACATTTTGGTGTTTCAAAAACAAAATGTTGTGGAATTTCAGGTCTGTGATTCAGGACAAAAACATTTCCTGAAAACACACATTTTTTGGTGAAAATATAGAACTGAAATTCCACTTCCCAACCAGCTCTAGTAGTGGATAAGGCAGGGGACTGCAGGAAGAGAAAAGATGGTCTCTTATGGTTATGCCAGTTGCATACTCCCCTGGGGAACTGGTTTCTCTCCCTGCCTCTGACACACAGTTCCTATGTGAGGCTGGGCAAGCCACTTAACCAAAACTTTTCACAGGTGGCCACTAATTGTGTGTTCCTCATTTTCTGGGTGGTCAGCTTGAGACCCAAGGGTCTGCTCTGAAAAAGTCTGAGCACTCACAGCTGCCACTGCAGTCAATGGGAGCTGTGATTTGAATGTATAAAGTGTTATATAATGCTAAGTGCTCTGAAAAAACAGGTCCTAGGCATCTCAAATATGGCACCCTAAATAAGTGGAAGCTTCCCTACTTCACAGAAGAGTTGTGAGGCTAGATTCATTAATGAAGCTCTTGGATACTCTAGTGGTGAGTACCTGGCGTTAGAAAAGCCTACAAGGAAATAGATGATTCTGTCTTCAAAGCAGGACTTGAATAATCTGCAGTAAATATGGCTTAGGGCCACACATTGAACAATGTGAATAAAACAAAAGTATTGAATAGGTGCTCATTGAGTGAGTGCTGTCCATCCTTTGTACTGACTGAGGCCATGGGTCCTCTGGAAAAAAAATAGAATGTGATCATGTAATTAACGACTGTATCACGATGCATTTGCACAAAGGGGCCAAGTTAACATTGCACAGGCAACCTTAATTCTGGCATTTCCTAACTTTTGAGTGCTTACCTTTGCAAACTTAATAATGTTCTTTTAATATAGCTTTTCTGTATGTATGTAATATTATACATGGTAGTGAATTGGGTAGTCTCTGCATGTACAGATATAACCTCTTTCACTTGATTTAACTCTTCCTTTAATTGGCTATGCACAGTCAAAGCTAGGTCAGGCTGTAATAATGAGCATAGACTTGTACAGAGCACATAGCTCCAATTCTACATAACCTAGTTACACCTTCTGTAGGTCAGCCAAAATGCCTAATTTTATAGAGATGTGCCCTACAATTTCCGTATTGCACAAACAAACAATAATAATACTCTGCACATCTATAGTTTTTCCTATCAGAAAACCTCAGTCTTCTATATGCATTAAATAAGCCTCAGTATTCCTTTGGAGGTAAGTTCCCAGAGATGAAAGTAAAGGACCCAATGTAAAGGATCTCTACTTAGCTGCAAAGGGATGTTGAGGCTTTTTTAATATTTGTAAAGTACTTTGATAACTTCCAGTAAAAAACACTATGGAAGTGCAGAGTATATATATATATATATATATATACATATATACACACAAATTACTTCACCTTCTAGTAAAATACAGCCACTTCTGGGATTCAACACAGCAACTGTTTAACAGCTCCAATAAATACGACACACAAGCATGAGGCTGGAAGTGAAGAAGATTAGTGTACCTAATTGAAAATACAGTTGGAAATTTGGGAGGCGAAATGTAATTACCCAAGCTGGAGTTTTGCCAGCACACCAGGATCAACACTCCCTTACTATGCAAAAAGCGCGTAGGGATGTTTAATGACCGGAAGTAGTCAGGACCTCAGTTTTTTTTCTCATCCAAAATATGTCAACTCTAGCAAGCAGGTTGATGGGACACTGGTACAGTATGGACTCCAGGACAGCTTGTATTAAAAATACAAGCAAGAAATTACTTGTATTTTTGCTTTGACAGTTAATTAGAGTTGGTCCAAGAAAGTGACTAATAAAGTATGCTCCACTGTTAGAGAAATTCATATTTTTAACTATGTTCTTGAACAGATTTTAATGAATCAATTTTCATTTTGCAAAACTAAAAATGGGTAGGATTTCTGACTTTCCAAATTTGAAAAGCAAAAATGATGACAGACACTTTCTTTTCATTGTGAATACTACATCCTTTTATGTTGCCTTGTTTCAGTCTTGTAGCAATCACATTATTAGACTAAATAAAGCTAAATAAATATCTCAGGCTTCAAAACACATGTATAACTCAAACAATGACAGAGCTCATAAGCAGTTTAGTGTTGAAATGGCATGAGCTCAGCATATTACTGTAGCGAGATCCAAATTTACAGCCACTGAGTTTACAATGGGCAGTTTCAACTTTCTTGTTTTTCCATAAATATTTTGTAGTTGTGCTAACATTAATGTGATAGTGTTATTGTCAGAGGAATAGGAATTCTCTGTAAGTTCAGAGCAATAAATTAGGGCACATTTGTTGAATGGCTTATGGTACATTTTCTGCAATAGTGTTTACAAGGAATCTGGAAGTGGTGCATACAGTTTAACTTTCCAGCATTTTTCCTTAGCCAAAATAGAAGAGAGACAAAATATCTGCCCTCTGCCTTTGTTGATGTCTGATCAGTAGAGCCAAGTAAATAATTTGTAACAAATAATTTATTTGACAAATTTTTGTTCATGATGTTTTTCTCACACAGATCACAAGTTCCTCAAATTCATTCTTTATTCCAAATTATGCTTTACCAAATATTAATTAACGATAGGCAGATCATGCCTGGCAGTTAGTTAAGTCACACAAACAGCATTTCTTTCTTTGCCTGGATTATTTATGTAAATAACAATCACGGAGCAAATGGCAAATTGTGACTTTTATCATTTGTATATTCAATTCAAAATTCACTTGCCACCAATGATTGAGCAGTAGTGCTGAAAAATAACGTTTTGCATTTGTGCTAATACAGCTTGAAAGTCACAGGTGTATCATGGGGAATAATTTATGTTTGTCCAGCATTTTGAAATTCTTAGATGTAACGTGCTAGAGAAGAACCAAATACTGTTATTTTGTCACTAAACGTTTGCTCATATTTAGGTGACAAACAACAATATACTCATTACTATATACACACTCTGAAATTTCCATGCAGTCCTGTGGTACACGCTCAATATTGGGGTAACTGGGTGAAATTCTATGGCCTGTGTTATAAAGGAGATCAGACTAAGTGGGTTAATAGTCCCTTCTGGCCTTATAATCTAGTCCATGACTCTCCTCATAAAGGCACAGATTTAGCAAAACACTTAAACACATGGTTAACTTTAAGCTTGTGCTTAAGTGCTTTGTTAAACTGGGGCCATAGTTAAAATGTTTGGTGTAGTTTACCACACCATAGGACAGAATGCAGAATTGTCAGCTAGCATGACATAATAATGCAGAGACAGAACTATAACTCTAAGGTGGTGTTCTCTTAGGTGAGTATGATGATGAAATACAGATTGATTTGTATTTCCCAGGGTTAGAAGCACAGATCTTGACAGACCACATGTTTTTTTCCAGGCCCTTAAATTAGAGCATCAGCAGCAAGAGGTTCAGATATTCAAATTTATGGCTTTCAAACTCTTTCAAGATTCTGGGGGTTTAGTTAAAACACTCACTAAAATTCTTCAGTTTATGCCTGTGATTAAAAAAAAGAGACTATACCACTGTTAGTGGAAAAATCGCACATTTGCTTCGATTGTGGTTAGTTAGCCGTGCAATGGAAAACAAACCCCAACATTTCTGCTAAATGTCAGATCCTACACATGACTATCGCAACACGTGGTGTACGTACTTCACCCATGCATCAAATGTCCCAACAATTGTGTGGGTGAAACCAGACAATCAATATGCTCTCAAGTGAACTCATAGAGCAAAATGATAAACAAAAACATGCTCTCATCCATAGGCAAAATCTTTTCACAAAGCAATCACTCCACATCTGACCTCTCAGTCCTTGTACTCAGAGGAAACCTGCCCAACTCCTTCAAAAGACAAGGTTGGGAACTTAAATTCATAACTCTGCTGGACACTAAAGACCACAGACTTAGCAGACACACTAGTTTTATAACTCATTACAGCAAATTTGCAATACACTCTACTACTGCCTGCTAACCCTTAATTACCCACTTCATTTTAAGTGGTCTCCTATAGCACATGTGAACTCCTTATGCTTAACAATCTGTTCCACCTTGTATTTAACTCAGACACTCTAGTTACCTTCTCCACATCTGAGCAAGAGCTCTGTGTAGCTCAAAAACTTGTCCCTTCCACCAACAGATGTTGGCCCAATAAAAGATATCACCCGTACTGTCTCTCATATCCTGGGACCAATATGGTTACAACAACACTGCAAACTGCTAAATGGGAAACAGTCAACAGCCTTTTGACACATCCTGTTGTAGTAACAGTGCATATAAATTTACCCTAATGGTAAGCTCAATTGTGAGGAGTAGAAGTTAATAAATAAAAGTGACCTATATCAATAAATGTTGATAAAAAAGATGCAAAGGGGAGACAGAAAGACTGAATTAGTCCAAACAAAAAAAGCCTACTAATGTAATTCAAGGACTGTGTTAAGATCATGCCTGGTGAACAAGAAAAGTGTAGGCCCAGAAATCAAAGGACCAAAATTGGTGTGTCAGAAATTAGGCCTAATTTGTGGAGGGGAAAAATGATTTTTCACCCATCACTGTTCCACCCGTCACTATATTTTGGGGGAGAAATCAAGAAGCTGTCTGACAACTGCTGGCTGGGAGACACAAAAGAAGAAAAAAGTTTCATCACCATGGCTGCCATCCCCACCATCTCCTGGGACCTTAAGATTCACTATGACACCACTGGGCCTTCATCATCTTTATCCCTAGAGATGTTCTGATCAGACTCAGACAAAGAGAGGAACCCAGATGACAACTGCCACCTCCACCAGCACCAGTTACATCTTGAACATAACCTGGGATACGAGACTGTCTCTCTCCCCCCGCCATCCCATGTGTCCTTTCCTTCCCTACCTTATTTCATCTCTTACCCATTTCTTTCCTTTCAACTTAGTCAGACAAGACTTTGCAACACAGCTATAAACCTGTGACCAAAGCAGCTAAAAGCAATGCCCTGAATAGCCTGATGCTGGTATAAATTGCCAACATTAGGGGCTTGTCTATACTTACCGCGCTGGTTCGGCGGCAGGCAATCGAACTTCTGGGTTCGATTTATCGCGTCTTGTCTGGACGCGATAAATTGAACCCAGAAGTGCTCGCCATCGACTCCGGTAATCCTGCTCGGCGCGAGGAGTACGCGGAGTCGACGGGGGAGCCTGCCTGCCGCGTCTGGACCGCGGTAAGTTTGAACTAAGGTACGTCGACTTCAGCTACGTTATTCACGTAGCTGAAGTTGCGTACGTTAGTTCGAATTGGGGGGTTAGTGTAGACCAAGCCTAGGAGTGGCTAACAAGACCATGCCTGGGTTTTCGAGCAGTGAAGTTGCAAGAGAGTGTCAATACCAGAGACAGAAACTGAAATTTCTACCTTTGCTATTCTTTTCTCTCCCCTTTGTGAGAGTCTTGTTTTGTCTTCTTAGGAAATGGGTTTGGACTTCAACAACTGCAGCCCATCTCAACTAACTTTTCCACTTTTCTCCCCAAAAAAGCCACTTACTATTATCTTTAATATCATCTAAAAAACTATCAAATAGGGAGGCTTTCCTTCTCAAAACTCTCTCCGGCTAAAGAGAAAGAGAACAAGGAATACTGTTAAAATGAAAGTCTTACATAACACTATACATTTCAAATGCATTAACTGTTTTTTTTCTTTTCCTCTTTAATAGAAGGTTTAAAAGATTTTAATAATATGGTTTTGCCATGATACTAAGCAGGCTGAGGTCTCTGTTTACCAAATCCTGAACCTTATTTAAAACTGCTTACATGTTGAACAGTGACAGGCTCATGTTAACGCCTTTGGCTCTTTGGGCCCATATATTCCACCAAAATTAATACAACAGTCCCGACCCAGAACAAATAATATCTATATTGCCGAGTTGTCAGTAATGACCTTAGCAATTACCAAACCAGATTAGATCAGTGGTTCATCTAGCCCAGCATGCTGTCTCCGACATCAACCATTACCAGATGTTTTAGAGGAAGGTTTAAAAAATATAGTCATGGAGAACATTGGAATAACCTCTCCATATGTGAAGATTAATCCTCACACCTTATGCCCTGAAGCATGAGGATATATACATACACACACACATACACATACACACACCCCTTCTAAAAGTTTCTCCTATCTAATGTAACTGTGGATGCTCATTTTCCTTATAAAGGTTTACTTCTTTTTGTTTTAATCCTGCCCACCCCTGGATTAGCAAACTACGGCCCACGGGCCAGATCCGGCCCCTCAGAGCTTTGGATCTGGTCCGCGGGATTGCCCCCTGTGGCGCCGCGGGCCCCGCGCCGTTCTCACAAGTGGCCCTCGGGCAGGGGGGCAGAGGGCTCCACGTGCATTGCCCTTGCCTCCAGGCACCGCTCCCTGCAGCTCCCATTGACCGCGAATAGGGAACCCTGGCCAACGGGAGCTTCGGGGGAGGTCCCTGGAGGAATGGCAAGGGCAGCAAACACAGAGCCCTCTGCCACCACACCCCCCAGGGGCTGCAGCGCTTCCTAGAGCAGGGCGGGGGCAAGCATGCAGGGAGCCTGCCCTGGTGCTTGCCGCTGCTGCCCTGGAGCCGCTTAGGTAAGTGGCACTGGGCCGGAACTCGAACCCCGCCTGCCCCCCAACTCCCTGCCCTAAGCCCCCTCATACGCCCCGCACCCTTACTGTGAGCTCCCTGCTGCACCCTGCACCCCAACCCCCTGCTGCACCCCAACCCTCTTCCCTGAGCCCCCTCAAACACCCCACACTCCTCCTCTGCCCCAATCCCTTGCCCTGAGCCCCTTCCAGCACAGCGCACCCCCACCCACACCCTGCACCCCAACCCCCTGCCCCAGCCCTGCATACCATTTCCCCATCCACATGTAGCCCTCAGCCCAAAAATTTTGCCCACCCCTGTGCTAATCTCTTGTCCTCAGTTGTGTTTCCTGGCAGTGACTTTCACTAGTCTCTTATGCGTTCTGCAAAAAAACCACTCCTCTTTACCAATTTTAAAATTGTCTCCTTTAAACTTCTGTCAGTCCTAGTTTTGCATTAGCCTGGCTCTAGCAATTAATGAAAAGGTAACTAGGATTATTAACTAAACTTCTCTACACTGCCCATTATTTTATCTACACCTGCCGTGTCCCCAGTTGATGATCTATGTCAGGGGTGGGCAAACTACGGCCCGCAGGCCACTTCCAGCCCACGTGACCGTCCTGCCCGGACTCCGAGCTCCTGGCCCCTCCCCTGCTGTCCCTCCTCCCCCGCAGCCTCAGCTCGCTCGCTCCGCCGCCGGCGCAATGCTCTGGACGGCGGGGCTTTGAGCTCCTGGGGCAGCACAGCTGCACAACCCGGCCTGACCTGGTGCTCTGTGCTGTGTGGTGGTGGCGGCGGCAGCATGGCCCAGCTCCAGCCGGGCGGCACGGCTGTAGTGCTGCCAGCCACCGGTGCTCCAGGCAGCGCGGTAAGGGGGCAGGGGAGTTTGGGGTGGTGGTCAGGGGGCGGGGGCGTGGATGGTGGTCGGGGGGGAAAACAGGGGGTTGAATGGGGGCAGGGGTCCGGGGGGGCAGTCAGGAATGAGGGGGGGTGGATGGGGTGGCAGGGGGCAGTCAGGAATGAGGGGGGGTGGATGGGGTGGCAGGGGTCAGTCAGGGGCAGGGGTTCCGGGGGCAGTCAGGGGACAGGGAGAAGGGGTGGTTGGATGGGGCTGGGGTCCCGAGGAGCCATCAGGACTGAGAGGAGGGGTTGGATGTGGCGGCGGGGGTCTGGGGGCAGTCAGAGGACAGGGAGAAGGGGTGGTTGGATGGGGCAGGGGTCCCAGGGGGGCCATCAGGAATGAGAGGAGGGGTTGGATGTGGCGGTGTGGGTCCGGGGGCAGTCAGAGGACAGGGAGCGGGGTGTGTGTGGATGGGACAGGGGTCCCAGAGGGGCCGTCAGGGAACAGAGAGGGGTGGATGGAGCAGGGTGTCCCGGGGGGGGGCAGATAGGAGGTGGGGGCCGGGCCATGACCCCCTCCCCTAACCGGCCCACCATACAATTTACGAAACCCGATGCGGCCCTCAGGCCAAAAAGTTTGCCTGCCCCTGATCTATGTAGTTTAGAACAGAGACATAGGGCCAGGTAGGTGCCTAACCTGCTTAGACAGCTTTGTAAATCTGACTAGGCACCTATCTGCATCCTGAGGTGCCTTATTATCTTTGTAAATATCTAATCATTAGAAAAACTTCCACAGGAAGAGATATTTATGTCTCTAGTTAATTCTTAGATGGCATAACACAAACAACATCAAAAAATGAGTTAGATTCAAGCTCAGAAGGACTTTGCTTTTCAAACACACAAAGCTACATTTAGGATCGTTCTTTGCTGTTTAGCAGAAGTTTAATGGGGTCATTCAGGTTTGAGCTGAAGAGCAGACTCTTCATGCGGCTGAGTGCTAACAGCTATCCCAGCACTCTGGTCACTTAAACTGTGATTAGTTTCCCCAGAGAAGAGTTGGTTGAAGCATGGAGTGCTTAATTATCTAATCTGGAGAGCTAAGGAACTAATTGTCCCATCAGTTGGAAGTGTAGTTAAAAAGCACAGGAAGACAGTGCAGCAGGAGGGGGAGAAAGGCTAGCAGAGGTGAGGGAAAAAGGATCTCAGGGGGATGAGATCTTTCCTTCAATAAAGGACTGATGCCTGAAGAATGCTGTAGCTAGAGCTACTGCTCTGGATTTTGACAGTGGTGGTAATATTAATAAATCACTCAGAGGCGTTAACAACAAAGAGGCATACAAGACAGTTTGTGTGGGATCACAGGACAGGAGGGGAACCTGCCCTGTTACACTTGGCCAAAGACAGCTCACAAACTTTGTGGGATTTGTTTGTCTGAGTTTGCAACTTGACTCTCAAAAACTGCCTTACGTGCCTGGATTAAGCCAGGAGAAAGAAGTTAATAGTTTAGGGCTCAGTTGTGAATCCGGCTGTATGCCTGTGAAGGGATTATGGGGTCATAAGGAGCTGTATTACTCCCCAGTACGGACCATATGCAATGCCAGAGTCTGGGGAAGGCCAGAAAGAAGCCACCTGAGGTCAGCTATTCCTCTGCCTTAGGAGGCAGGGAGTGGATGACAAGGTTTAGGTGGAGCAAAGGCTCTGCTCTCCAGCTTGCTAGCTGGTGTAGCCGGGACAGCACTGATAGGGTTGTCATGCTGTCTGGACTGGTTCACTACTGTGGATACCAACCTCACAGCAGACTGTCAAAAGCATGGCAGTCACCGCAAACTGGTGGTATGTTCTAAAATGAGATTTTACTAACCCAATAACAAATGTGAACTCCTGAAGCGTCTTACCATGGAGTCACAGACAGTCCCCTTCAACTCTCCAGGCTATCATGCCACCCAGACAAGCTGGCCTTGGTGATAAATGTTCACACCAAAGATTGCAAAATATTCAGGTTGCTCCCTGTCCCAAGAGACCAATCATTTACCCCAGATCAATTTGTACCTTAGATCTCACACCAAAGACAATGCTGGTGGCCAATCATATAGTAAACGATCTAAGGATTTATTAACAAAGAAATGAGAGACTTATTTACAGTTTAATGCAGGCAACATATATACACAAATGAGTTACAGTCTATCGTTCCAAAATATGACAGATGTAGTAGTCGGTCTACTGAATATCTTTTAGGGCTAACCCAGGTTGACCCTAGGGTATCTCTACTTTTGTTTCTTAGCTCTAGCCCTTGTGAGAGTCCACACAGCAAAGAGATCACTATTTCTTCTTGTGAGCATCTTTATATGCCCTTCCCCCGAGTTCAAACCAATGGGAACAAGCGCTCCTGCACATAACTTCTTCATGGGCGAATGGGGCAATCAACGTTTTTCTCCTACAATGGCCCATTTAGTTTTGATAGTCCTTCTTGATGGGTGGAGAAACCACTCTTCCTGCCTAGGTTCACAAATTCAGAGCAGGCACTTTTACAGTTACAAAGCAAACATATTTTACCTTTGTAGCATCGGATACAGACATGACAACTAAGATTAATGCATTCAGCAACTTACAAGCTTTTGTTAGAGTCTAAACACAGAACACATTCTTAGAAGTCTAACACCTATCTTGAGCAATACTAATATATAGGTGAGTTGGTCTGGCTTCTAGCTATGAATTTGTCAGTGAACAGCTGATGCTGACAGCCTTGGCCAAAGCTGGCACCTGGTCTGCCAGTGTCCCAAGATAAAGTAAACTGCATCAAACAAAGAATGGTTCATGCAGATTACTTCCCACTTGGAGAAGAAGGAACTAGATCATGATTTAAAGCCGGGGACAAGATCCATGCTGCCTCTTATTCTGTCTATGTACGTTTTCAATCCAGCATTTTGTGATTAAAGCAAGGCATGGTAGTTAAAATCCCTGGAACCCAATGCTGTTCTTGTTCATAGATTTCCAATGCTAAGAGAAGTCAATGGGAGTCACACCTATAGAAGTGAGGGCAGAACTGGGTCTCTAGATTCCCAACATCCACTATTACACTGTATCACTATATGACCTCAGGCAAGACAAGTGCTTCATTTTCCCAATCACCAAGACAGGGATAATAAAACTTGACTACATCATAGCCGTGTTGTGAGGGTTAACTAAATGATGTCTGTAACATGCATTCTGCATGTTGGATAAAAGTTGTTCAAGTGAAAGCTAACAATAACAATAATAATAAATTAGTGAATGGCTTGAAATCCTAAGATTTAGGGAACTATATAAATGCAAAGGATTACTATGAAGTTAATGAGCCAGATCCTCAGCTGTTGGAAATCAGTGTAGCTCTACTGATATTTAAGTTATGCTAATTTACACCAGCTGAGGCTGTGACCCAGTATTTGTTTACCATTTAAATTCAAATAGTAACAACATTTCTCAAGTTAATATAATTCAAAATATTTTTTTTAAATCATAAATTAAGGCAAAAACCCAACCAAAACAAAAAATAAACAAAGCCCAAAACCAAACCTTCTACAGCAAGGATTTAAACAAATCTACATCTGTCATAACTATAAAGGGAAGGGTAACAGCTCTCCTGTGTACAGTACTATAAAATCCCTCCTGGCCAGAGACTCCAAATCCTTTTACCTGTAAAGGATTAAGAAGCTCAGGTAACCTGGCTGACACCTGACCCAAAGGACCAATAAGGGGACAAGATACTTTCAAATCTTGGTGGGGGGAAGGTTTTTGTTTGTGCTCTTTGTTTTGGGGGGTTGTTCGCTCTTGGGACTGAGAGGGACCAGACATCAATCCAGGTTCTCCACATCTTTCTGAACAAGTCTCTCATATTTCAAACTTGTAAGTAAACAGCCAGGCAAGGCGTGTTAGTTTACCTTTGTTTTCTCAACTTGTAAATGTACCTTTTGCTAGAGTGTTTATCTCTGTTTGCTGTACTTTGAACCTAAGGCTAGAGGGGGATCCTCTGAGCTCTTTAAGTTTGATTACCCTGTAAAGTTATTTTCCATCCTGATTTTACAGAGATGATTTTTACCTTTTTCTTTAATTAAAAGCCTTCTTTTTAAGAACCTGATTGATTTTTCCTTGTTTTTAGATCCAAGGAGGTTGGATCTTGATCCACCAGGAGTTGGTGGGAGGAAGGAGGGGGGATGGTTAATTTCTCCTTGTTTTAAGATCCAAGGGATTTGGATCTGTATTCACCAGGGAATTGGTGAAGAGTCTCTCAAGGCTACCCAGGGAAGGGAATTAGCTTTGGGAGTGGTGGTAGCGGACCAGATCTAAGCTGGTAGTTAAGTTTAGAAGATTTCATGCAGGCCCCCACATTTGTACCCTAAAGTTCAAAGTGGGGAAGCAGCCTTGACAACATCAGACCATAGAAGACCCAAAATCTGATTTCAGGGACTTCATTAGCATCACTCGGGATTTAAATGGGTGTAACCAAGGTCAGAATCAAGCCCCTAATGTATTCAGTCCATTTTTATTAATGTTATAAGCCAGAGTGAGAATCAATACAACCCACAAATGATTTTCAAATATAATCTTATAAGCTATAATGTAACACCAATCTCTTTTCAGTGTGAGAATCCATTCCTCAGTTATATGTAGCACTTTTTCTATCTACGGCAAGAATGTAATTCATTTCCCCATCCTCAGTTCTATTTTAATTCATCAATCTCTTTCTTTCAATGTATCTTGCAGGCCTGAGGTGTCTCCGGGCACAAATATGGAATTCATGGAATTTCCACATAATGGATTTTATTTTGTATAACAGCTTATTCCTACATATAAGCATATAGAGGATAGACCCAGACATTGTAGGGAAGGATATTCACCTGTGCATTATGAACCTCTGTGACAACTGTTTTAGAAATTTGGTCTCACTTATGCTATTTGGCCCTGATTCAAAGCCCATTGAAGTCAGTGGAAAGACTCCCATTGAGGGCTTTGCATCGGGCCCTTTCCTAGCTGCCTAAAATAGTCAGTGAAAATGTTTGAACAGAGAGAATTTCAAGCTAGCATCCCTGACATCTTTTCATTTTCATTCCATGATCTTAAACTAATCTGGTGTCTCAATTTCTTCCTACCACCACAAATTTCTTTCAAAGATAATAGAGCTTTGATGTTTGATTTTAATAAAAGATAATAAATTTATAGACGCTCAATGCAGACTAAAATGTATAATTCATAGGAAACTGCAGAATATATATCAGCTGATGTCTAGCTTAAGAATTTTATGGCTGTAACTATGATCAGATTTTGCCTAAGACCCTGATCCTACAAATCTTACTTATGTGAATAGTTCATATCAATGTGTATGGTTCCTTTGAAGTTAATACGGCTATGCACATGAATGAAGTTTGCAAGGTTGAGCCCTTAGGTCCCAATCCTGAAAACGCTCACAACTATGAACAACTTTCAGCACGTGAATAGTTGCACCAAACAAATGCAAAGTAAATGCACATTGGAAAACATAATCCCAACTATACATATAAAATGATGGAGTCTAAATTAGCTGTTACCACTCAAAAAAGATCTTGGAGTCATTGTGGATAGTTCTCTGAAAACATCCACTCAGTGTGCAGCGGCAGTCAAAAAAGGTAGCAATGTTGGGAATCATTAAGACAGGGATAGATAATAAGACAGAAAATATCATATTGCCTCTCTCTATATATATATCCATGGTACACCCACATCGTGAATACTGCGTGCAGATGTGGTTGCCCCATCTCAAAAAAAGATACTTTGGCATTGGAAAGGGTTCAGAAAAGGGCAACAAAAATTATTAGGGATATGGAATGGCTGCCATATGAGGAGAGATTAATAAGAATGGGACTTTTCAGCTTGGAGAAGAGAAGACTAAGGGGGGATATGATCGAGATCTATAAGATCATGACTGGTGTGGAGAAAGTAGATAAGGAAGTGTTGTTTACTCCTTCTCATAACACAAGAACTAGGGGTCACCACATGAAATTAATAGGCAACGGGTTTAAAACAAACAAAAGGAAGTATTTCTTCACACAACGCACAGTCAACCTGTGGAACTCCTTGCCAGAGGATGCTGTGAAGGCCAAGCTATAACACGGTTCAAAAAAGAACTAGATAAGTTCATGGAGGATAGGTCCATCAATGGCTATTAGCCAGGATGGGCAGGGACAATGTCCCTAGCCTCTGTTTGCCAGAAGCTTGGAATAGGCAACAGGGGATAGATCACTTGAGGATTACTTGTTCTGTTCATTCCCTCTGGGTCACCTGGCATTGGTCACTGTCAGAAGACAGGATACTAGGCTAGATGGATCTTTGTCTGATCCAGTATGGCCATTCTTATGTTCTTACTCATCTGGGACTACTCAGAATTTTGCACATTAGTAGTCCCATTTAACTCATCTCTAAAGTTACTCCAGTGTGTAAGTGCATCCAGGATCAGGGCCTTATTTTGCAATCCTAAGAATATCTCGAGTTGACCTTGTATATAAAATGCCTGAAAGCTTCAATATTATTTTGTTTATCCAATTAGTCCAGTAAACTGCCTGACTGCCAATTTTTATGAGGAAATTATTCCCAAATATATGCTCCCAGATGTTTGCCTGCATGTAATTTTAATATTCTGTGTCTTTTACTGTATGCCTCTTATCTAATTTGTAATGCATTTAAAGTATCAGTGGGTGCAATCAAATGCCAACAGCTATGTGAAAATGAATTTGTTCACGCTGTCACAGGAAAGGGATCTTATTGCCAAAGAATGACACTTGCCGAGTGAATACAACCTACAATTCACTAGTCACCTTTGTTCCTAGATAAATGTTCTCTTGACTTGTAAATGGACACCATGCCAATAAGCAGCAGTGCAAGTAGCCAAGAAAACATATTCGGTATGTCCATTAAATGTGGGTAGGGACTGCAGAAATCCCAAATTGGATTTTTTTAAAAAATAGACCTCTTAAATCTTGAGGCAGGGTTTGGATGTTGGGGCGTGGGGAAGGCTATTATCCCATTCCCAAGGATTTTGTGGAAGTACCATAAAACACCTTGTCATTCAAATACATGAAAAGTACTGTAGGAGTTGATTAATTCGGGCATGGGCTAAAAGATGATCTTTCAGAGACCTTGGTTCCAAAGTCATTACCAATGCCACACTTTTTGCTGCAGATGAAGAGAAAAATCCTTTGCTAAATCCAGTGTTGGGCAAATATAAACAATAGGCCATATCCTCAGTTGCTCTAAACCAGCAGCAATGGAACTACGCTGAAGTGAATGAAACAATGTTGATGGAACACCAGCTGAGCTGACCCAATATTCTTCAAATACTTAAGGAGAGCACGTTAGAATGAAGTGGACGGATGCACTGAGAACTATTCTACTGGTGTTCTAGTAGGTTTCTGAAACAGTCCTCAAATCAGACGACAGGACATGTTTGCATCCCAGTAGGCTTTCTGATGATGAATCATACCATGTTCCTGATCATAGCATGATCTTATATATAGATATGTGTGACAGTCTATACTATTATGGTCACCATTTTTACAAGACTATGATAAGTTTTGTACAAAGTATACCTTGTGAGGTATTATTTTAAAACTCAATCTGCTGAACATCTTTGTCCTGTGACACATCTTAACAACACTATGTGTAAAGTTGTAAGATCCTTCTCTATGACTGTTACTGAAATACCCAGAATTACAACGTAACACCCACAAAACTTTTTCTCAGAGAAAAAGACACATTGGCATGCCAGCAGGTGTTAAAAAGCTATCACCTGCTTAAGCAGCTATTCGCCAACAGGAGAGAAAGTGTAAACAAGACATTTACATTTCATCTCAGATACAGTTCAAATCTCACGTACACAGGAGACTGTCTGCACCCTGGCAGGGGATAATCCTCAAAGAGGGGAGGGTAGCATAAAAGAGACAGAGAGAGTGATCTCCACTTCACCTCTCCTCCTCTTGTCTGTCTGCTCAAGAACTGAACTAAATGGGGGAGTGATTCCCATGGTGAAAGGAGATGCGGACTGTGAATTTTACAACAGCATATGGTGAGACAAAATCTTTGCTTTTAAGTTCATTCAGCTTGTCAAGTTAGAGTAATAGACAAGCTAATACCTTTTATTTTCTTTTATAACCGGTCCTGACTTTTATTCATTATTACTTGTAATCACTTAAAAATCTATCTTATTATTTTATCTTAACCAGTGGTTTTGGATTAAAGTGTGTGGACCAGTCCATTTGGGATAGCGAGGCTGGTGTACATATCATTTTCTTTGAAGAAAGGATGGACTTTCTATGAGCTTGCATTGTTCAGTAATGTGCTGGACAATACAAGAAGCAGTACAAGCTGAAGGCTGTGTGAGCAGGCCAGGTGTGGATGTTTTGACAGTGAAGCAGTGTAAAAGGCACCCCAGGCTAGAGAGTTAAGGGGACACAGCTGTTCAACTTTCCAAATTGTACCCTGGGGAATGTCACAATACAGCATATTGATCTGGACATATTGGCGGGAAAAAGCCTGTAAACGTTAATAGCTACCTTTTCTGGTGTGGTCTCAGAGCAGCAGCAAAGATTAGGTCAAAGAAGACAGTCATAACACCCAGCAGTATCCAACTACTATGTGCATCTTCCAGTTCATTCACTGAGCAAATGCTAGAAGAGATGGGAATGTTTGAGGTGATGCGTATGTATTGGGTAGGATACTGGAAAAGGATTTTCATTTAATGCTTACTAAAAGGTGTTGGATTGATAGCTCTAGAATAAGTACTGCACAGGAAGTGAACATGCAAGCTTCTCAAAATTGCCCTACCACTGTGCCTTCATCCTTGACCCTGGAGGATCTGCCTGTATTCTCCATGCTCATTCAAGTGCTTGGCATCTCTGCTGAGACTGTCAAGAAATGTGCCCAATTATGACACTGAGTTTTGTGATGTGGCCACCTGTCCCCTGGAACTGGACTGAGACCATCACTCTTTCCACATAAGCAACCAAGAAAAAGCGATGTCTGTGATCTTTGGGAGAAATGTGGAGAATGAAAGTAAGAATGAAAGACCAGCTGCTGACTGATTAATATAAATTAATGGTGGATTATACAACCTAACACAGACTCCATGTCTTCTCAGGTTTATTTACACATTACCTTCATCAGAGGTAGTATAAATGGAAAGCAACATAATGATAATAATAAAAGATCTGAGAATAAACAACCAAACATTTGCACATGGTATATTTTAAATGCCAAGTAGGATAAGTGGAACCTCTAAATGACTTTTGCAATTGTCTTCAATATTACTTGTTGGGTTAATTAGTAATGAGGAATAATGTTAATGAATTAGTCAATAAAAGAGCTGCGCTTTTATGTTTTATGTATCTTTATAAGCTGATAAGAACTAAGTTACATATACTCCTCATATTTGTATTCCTCAGGACCAGACATTTTGGAAATATTTTTGGAAGTGTTTTCATTAGCATCTATTTCATCAGAATACTAGCTCACACAGTATATTTTGTACAATTATGTAAGTTGCACAGTATACTAAGCTAGAAACTTAAAACAAATATTTTACCTTGGTCATGCTACTTGAGGGTTGGAATACCATTAAATGAACAAACCCTCTTCTTAAATAAGGACTTTCATGCTCAAGTAGATTTGGAAGAACACGTGACAACAATTTACATTGCCAGAAATTTTCTGTTTTCATTTTTTACAGTGGGTTATATTTTCTTTTCATCGCAAGCCTCCTCCCTCACAAACCAGAATTCCCTGCAACTTGAAGTCATAAGTCTGTGTTCATTACATCACAGTCTGTTGCTTTGGAAATGATCATGTAGATTGTTGTATTTTATTCTGATATGAACCATATGTTCAGTGGAGTCCAAAGAACTGTACTAACTATACACAACAGGCAAGGTCTAGCTACATATACACACTTCTACTCTGGCACAGTTCTAAACACAGAAAGCGTTACTAAAGGGGCTCAACCACTATTTAAAGGGGTACAACACAATTCCTATACAGTACATCGGTTATTATGTGCAATTGCTGCTGCTATAATTATTATGAGCAGATGCTGTACACTGTTGGGCAACTGTACAGTACTTGAGGGACAAAATTTGTGGGGAGAACATGTGATGCCTTTCCAAGAGTGATTATGCCTATTTTAGCAGCTGTCATGTGACAATGGTAACAAAACACCAAGAAAGAGTTGCTTCCTTCTTTAGCTCAGAAGTAGGAGTTGTTTAGAAAAACTTAATAAACCTGGGAATGCAGAGGTCAAATCTGGAAAATCTAAGATAGATTCTCAGGGCCATATTCTCTGCTGGATTGAAAAGGCAAAACCCCTCAATTGAAATCCAAAGAGCTACACCTACTTCCACCAGCAAAAGCTTTAGCCCTCAGGCCATAGAGAAAGGCATACTCAGAAGAAGTGTGCTTATTCTTAGGTCTGTAGCCAACTGTGTGCTGACACAGATTTGCTTCTGTATTTTACATTATTGTTATTCCTAGCTTAGAGCAGGAGAGTAATATTTAAACTTTGGAACTGAAAAAAAAGTAATTAAAAAGCATATATCCAGAGCAGCCTGAGTCATCTACTGTATATATATTTTATTTAACAGTCCTTTGTTGGTTTTACATTGCGTGTCGGGAGGACCCTGCGGGATGTACATAAGAAGTCTGAAAGACATTGAAATTGGCAGAAGGTCATGGAATATAAGCATGAAGGAGGCTAGTATTGATTACAGAGCGGATATTAAATATAAATGGAGATCAGCTTTTTTTGGTTCTTTCTGAAGAGAGCTGCTTTGGACTGTACATCCTCACTGTTTGTGTGTGCACGTGCGTGTAAGGGTAGGGATGTTACTGGTGACTATACCATACCTTCACTTCCCATTGCTGATGGTTAAATTAGATAAGAAAAGAGAAAGCACGCCAATCAGCCTTCCCCTCCCCCCAGCACTGTGGTCTTGAGTCCAACTCAGCTGCCAGAAAGGCCACTTTAACAGGCAATAAAGCCAGTTTAACAGGTCCTTTGGGAATACTTCCAGTGCAGAGGCAGTGTAAAGCTGGCATAGGGACTATGATAACTTATGCTATGGGCCACCCTGACCCTCGGAGCAGGCCAGAATCCAGGAGAGGTGCCAAGGTGGTATAAAGTGACCTTTGTGCTTCTCCCCTTAGGTGGCCCCTCAGAGGGGGTGAAACAGACTCTAGCCCCACTTCTCCTCTCTGACACTTTCCATCAGTCTCTATCCCACCCATCTCTTTTATCGCCGATCTTTAAAACAATCCCAGAACTCTTTAATTAAAATGCTGTTCTCACCACCGTTTTCCAGTTAGTCAACAACCCTCCGTAGTACAATCAGAAATAAGGAGCCCACTCATCTGTGCTCTCTGTGATAGATTCTGAACAGCAGAAACCCATTGGAGTATCAAAAAGAGAGAACTGCTTTGCACAAAAAGTGTTAAACATGATCTGCTTCCTACCTACATGTACTCTTTTTCACCTGTGTTTCTGCCCAAAAGATCTGGTGCTCCCAGAAAAACAGTTTCTTTAGGCAAATCAGCTTTTTTGGCTGTGTCAGAAGTGGCACTTCTGGGAATTTATGATGAAGTGCTAGAGTCCAGTTCTCCTCTCACTTATACTAGTTTAACTCATAGCCCTATCCCCATATGGGTAAGAAAACTGCACTGCTAAAAGCAAGCAGTGATATCCTAAGATAACTTGTAAAAAGCAGGAATAGTGACTGAATATATTTAAATATACTAAATAGCAGATCAGCCCTAGTTTTTGCAGGACCCTCTGCATAAGAATTTGTAGGACTTCATTCAGCTCCTTCCCCAGACTGACTTCTCCAACCCCAATGGTGATACATACACCCGAGAGACATAAGCCACATAAACCACATAAAAGAAGATTGGTCTCTAGCCATAATTAATGGGTTGTGGCAACTGAGGGGGTCAGAGCATGTGGGAAAGCTTCTCTGGTTCCGGGGGATGGAAACACAGACCCTTTCAAAACACAGGACCATGCACACTTGCATCCGTTCCATCAAAATCCGGCCCCAGTAAGTATTTGTTGTTGGTTGTTTTTTAAACTGCTCACTGTAAAATTTTGTTCTCAATTACACCAGTGCAAATTACATTCCTGATAACAATAGTACTTAATATTTTGTTCTAGGAAAGTTTAACGAACAGAGTTGGACTGGGCAGGTTTTTCATTAAGATTGCTGATGTCATGTCACTAGTTGGAAGCTGCACAAAGCATGTGGGGTAGCCTCGGAACATTGTGAAATTAAGTGAAAAACCAGAATAGAGGTCCTCATGAAATACATGCATTCCAGCTGCAAAATAAGAAGGAACCCAACTAAGTTCCAAAACATATAGAGGTAGTGGGAAATGCACACCAGTAAGACTTAACACACACACACACACACACACACACACCCCCAACCTAACCCAACACTTTGGCCCCAGTTCTGCAATCAGAGCTGCACTGACAATCAAGAGCAGCACTGACTTTTGCCTGGGTCTGACTGCATGGATCCAGTTGCAGGACTGGGGCCTTTATTTGTATTTTGAGATGTGCCAAAGCGGCAAAGTTAAGATCCAGATCCAAACAGCCAAAGTCTGGGGTGGTTCATATTAAGGTTCATATTTTGTTTCAGCCTGTTATATAGGCGGAGATCAGCTGCAAACTTTGGATCAGAGATCTGAACTTAATCAAAAGTCTAGGGATGTTAGTTTCCAGGGTTTCAGTTTGAGACCATATATGTTTGCCTTATTTGCATTATTTTAATAAAGAACACAAAGTTCAATACCATTATTTCCTTCTCCAATACACTGAGGTGAGGCTGGAATCAGGGCATCATTTAGAGTGATGTTTTTAAACTGGCAAATGACAAAAGAATAAGATTAACTGCACTTGGAAAACAGTTTGTTAAACGCTGCCTTTGCCAGAGTGTTGCACTTAAAACAAGGGACACTATCAATAGCAACAGGCTTGAAGTATGGTTCTTTTAAATACAAAGAGGACTCATGGAATCCTACATCTTGCACCAGTGGGACTCACAAAAGTTTTATACACACTCCTTGTGACCACCATATTTAGGGTTGCCAACTTTGTAATATTAAAAAAAAACAGACACTCCAGCAGAAGTGCTGAAACCTCCCCTTCCCCACCCCTTCCCCCGAAGGACCCACCCCTACCCCACCTCTTCTCTTGAGGCCCTCCTCTTGCCCCTTCCCCCTGAAGCCCTGCCTCCCATTTGCTCCTTTTCCCCCCTCCCTCTGTTGCTCACTGCTTTTCCCCTCCCCCTCCCCCCATCCCTGCATGGGTAGGGAGGGACTCACCTGCTTTGGCAAGGCTGGGAGCTGCAGCCACCTGATGCAGGCAGGAAGTGGCCCTGGTGCCTCCCTCGCCCACAGTGACTGGACTTTGGGTGCCCAGTCAGTAGAGCTGACTGGACATTGTCAGGTCCCCTTTTCAATCGGAAAGTCCAGTCGAAAACCAGACACCTGGCCACCCTAATCCATATTGGACACTCTACGCAGAGTAAGTGTTGCCTTGTGGCTCAGTTTTAAGGTTGGAAAGCTTGGTTTCAGTTTTAAAATGCTCCTTTGAGCATTGTCTGTGCTCCAAGAAGCATTTGAAAAGCTCAGTTTCAGTTGTGCATCTTTGTTTACTACTTTTCATTTTATTTCTGTGGATTTATAAGACCATAAAAAGGGGGCTATCCCAAGCTGTAGGCACCCATGGCATTCCATTAAAACCACAAATCATAACATCAAGACCAATCCAGCAATAAACTCCAGTGTACTGCTAGAAGCCCCCAGAAGCCAACAAATCCAGATGACTTAAGTGGGGGATTGATTTCTAAAGTCGACAGATCCTCACAGGCCCTTTTAAATCGAAGTTTCTCCCAACTGAGTGCCTTTGCTGATCTCAAACAGCAGCAGCATGATACAGGGAGTTTCGATCTCTGAAGCAGGCAGTTCCCAGGCTATATATGGCCTTGTGGGTCAAAACAAATATCTTAGGGTCCACTTGAAAACCCACATTTAGCCAATGTGGCAACATGATTATGGGGAAAGATCCTCAGTTAAACAGTGAGCATCAGCTTCCAAATGTATTTAAAGATGTAGCTCCAAGTAGAAAGGCATTGACTTGTCATCTCAGGATTAGACTACTGTATAAGACATTAATCACCCATTGGGATCTGCAGCCAAAAGAAAAGGCCACACCTGTATGGCCAAATGCAAACAACAGAAAGCCATCCTGGCCAGTGCTGGAACCATATCACCTGAAAATAGTTAGGAACCTGGCTTGGCTTCCCAAGTTGTGAATACAAGTAACAAAGGGCAGACACACACCATCAGTTAGATGGGCAGATATAAAACTTTCCCTGTGCTTCCATTTGCTTTCCCCAGCCAGATACTGGATAAGGTGCTGAGCTGTATCATACAAGTCAGAAGAGAGAGAAACAGAAAGCTGAGAGAGTGACCAGCCTCAGGAAGACACCACAACCCATTCTTCCTCACTAACATGCCTCTCCGCCTTATATACATAGGACAAGCTGAAGCCCTGCATAACCAAGAGCATCCTTAAGGTAGAAGCAAAAACCTGTCAAACATGACCCTTGGAGATTGCTCTGAGAAGAATGAAGGCACTTGAGGACAACCCTTCCCACTCCCTCCAAGGCTGAGAAGTAAGTCAACACCAGCTTGAAGTCAATAGTATCAAAGGCAGATGACAGCTGTACTAATATGGTCTTGGTCATGAGATCTTCCTGCACTACAAAGGGATCATAAACCAAACACAATCAGCTCAGTGTCTGTGTGGCACCCAGATTGACAAGGATCAAGAAAACATGAAACAACTAGATACCATGAGAGCTCCAGCCACAACTTTGTCAGTAATTTTAACCACAAAAGGAAGATTATGAACAGGATGATAGTTGACCAGATTGCCAACCTAAAGTGATGGTTTCTTGAGCAAGGACTATATCATTGCTTCCCTGAGGCAGGAACTGCCTTTTTTGTTCTGTGTTTGTACAGTACCTAGTACAATGGGGCCCTGGCCCACTGTTAGGGCTCCCAGATACTATGGTAATACAAATAATAATAGCAAAAGGGAAGCAGACATTGCACTCCTTAAAAGGGAGGTATTGCCAGTCTCCATTAAACACAGGCTGAATATCACCTTTTCTGTCTTCATCAGCCAGGAAGCACCTGGATCCAGAACCTAGACTGTGTCATGGGCTCCCATACTCAGGTGTAGCTGAGCCGCACTCAGTGCGGGATGTGAGCAAGTAGACAAAGATGGCTCTTATCACTTCTCCCCAAAACACCAAACCAAACAAAAACCACCCATGCATTTTACCCTTCTCTTTTCCCTCTTGGGATCCAGTTAATTCACGTAGCACACCCCATTCCCAAATAATCACAGAATCAATCAACCCACTCAAACATGTATGATTGCTCTTTATAAATATATATTAGAGGGATAAATATCAGGGAGGGAGAGGAATTATTTAAGCTTAGTACCAATGTGGACACAAGAACAAATGGATATAAACTGAACATTAGGAAGTTTAGACTTGAAATTAGATGAAAGTTTCTAACCATTAGAGGAGTGAAGTTCTGGAACAGCCTTCCAAGGGGAGTAGTGGGGGCAAAAGACATATCTAGCTTCAAGTCTAAGCTTGATAAGTTTATGGAGGGGATGGTATGATGGGATAGCCTAATTTTGGCAACTGATTGATCTTTGATTATTAGCAGGTAAATATGCCCAATGGTCTGTGATGGGATGTTAGATGGGGTGGGATCTGAGTTACTACAGATAATTCTTTCCTGGGTGCTGGCTGGTGAGTCTTGCCCACATGCTCAGGGTTTAACTGATCGCCATATTTGGGGTCGGGATGGAATTTTCCTCCAGGGCAGATTGGCAGAGGCCCTGGAGGTTTATCGCCTTCCTCTGCAGTGTGGGGCAAGGGTCACTTGCTGGAGGATTCTCTGCACCTTGAGGTCTTTAAACCACGATTTGAGGACTTCAATAACTCAGACATAGGTTAGGGGTTTGTTACAGGAGTGGGTGGGTGAGATTCTGTGGCCTGCATTGTTCAGGAGGTCAGACTAGATGATCATAATGGTCCCTTCTGACCTTAAAGTCTATGAGTCTGTGAATCTTGTAAAGTCATCTGCTACTTCCATGCAAGTGCACAGTAGTTAGCTTCCCTGAATGTCTGGTTGTCAGTGCCACGTAAAGGGATAAGAGTAGGCAAATTCTAAAGCTATTTTGTATACTTAGTTATCATTTATTGTGCTTTGAAATTACTGGGCTTATGGGAGATTTCCTTTGCAATGGTTGTTTGGCTTTTAGGTGTCTCTGGTTACTTAATTTTATGCATGCTTTATCTTTTATGTATTTATATTTCTACAAACACAATACAGATATTGTATAATACTTTGAAGATGTTTCTTACAATAGACCTTTAGCCATATATTCTGCTGAAATTACCAGTACATGACGCACAATCAGCTCCTAACAGCAGCCAGTAGATGCAGGATCAGGATTAATATTGGCCTAAAAAAGGTATGTTAATTAAAAAACAGAAACAAAACAATCGCACCCAAAACCAAACAAAACTTTACCTTATGGCAGAGAGGGTTTTTTTTTTTGTTTGTTTGTTTTTTGCCAAATAGTGTTGCTCTAATGGTTAAAATAGGGCTAGAGCTGCATCAAACCAAATGGGTTCACATTTTCACAATCCGGGTTTTTTTTCACTTGAAAGAACTGAAACATTCAAAGTGAAATTTGGCTAAAACTACCAAGTTTTGTCTGCTTTACAATTCTAAACTGAGATTGTCACAATTTTTTCCCTCCACAAACATAATCTGAGTTTTCGGTTGGTCACAAGAATCTGACCCAGGTGAAACTGTAACAGTTTCAAATGTGGTTAGCAGGACATCTGGATTGCATTCCTGATTCTGACACAGATTAGTTTACCCAATCTTCCAAACAGGCTGCACAAAATTATGGCAGGCCCTGATCCTCCTCCCCCTCCCTATACTCAAGCAACACTGTTGTGGAGAGTATTGCTGGTGTATAACAAAAGCGCACCACAACAGAACAGTGGGTCCGGACAGTGCAGCAGGTTCCCCCAACAACGGATGAGTCGCACAAAGACCAAAGGAAGCAAAAACTAAACCAGTCAAAGGCAACTTTAAATTGGACGCCTGGCTGTTGGGAGAACATGTACAATGGTAACAAGACAGACAAACATAACTGGACCCATGCTATTCACTTTTTTGGACTGTATTCAACGTAGTGGTTTCACAAGGACTGGAGTTACACCTGACATGAATGAATTTGGCCCAATAAAGGATTTCTGGAAGTTAAAAACGAAGAAGTTATTAGAGCTGGTCAGAATTTTTGGAACAAACATTTTTCATTGAAAAATGGCCTATTTGAAATTTGGAATTCTTGCAAAAATAGTTTTTTCAAGCTCTCCTCACCCCCCTCCCCACTTTTTTTGGATGAAATTGGAAAACAATAATAAAAATTGATTTTTTGTTTTCCAGTTTGGCAGTATTGTTTTTCCTTCCCATCCCTCTCCCTTATTCAGTGACAAATACAAAAGGAAAAAAAGGGGATGGTGAGAAGGCAGGGAAATTAACACTGAAAATAAGAAAAAATGAAAGCCAATTTGTTATAAAATCAAATATTTGCCAAAAATATTCACACAAAAAATTAACAAACAAGAAAATTATTCCTGTTCTAAACCTGTAGGTCAAAAATTACTTTAAAACTTTGGATTTTTCTTGTGATTTTTCTTTTCCATTTCTTGACCAGTTTTAGGTATTGTCCTGTTACTTGAAATGATACTGCTGTTCTCGTAGTCAAATGCCATGAATGAAAATTAAAAAAGTTCCAGATATTACAACATGTGACAGTTTATCTTCAACAGAGAGCTACATGAACATATCATTCTGGTGCTCAAGGCAGAGCATTGGCTCTCGAAGGACCTTAAATTCCATCTATTCTGAGGATCAAACCCCCCCATTACCTGGACCCTTGCTATCTAAGGGGTTGTCTTCACTACCCGCCGGATCAGCGGGGGTCGATTTATCGTGTCTAGTACAGACGTGATAAATCTACTGTTGAGCACTCTTCCATCGACTCCAGTACTCCACCAGAACGAGGAGCGCAAGCGGAGTCAACGGGAGAGCATCAGCTGTCGACATAGCTCAGTGAAGACACCGCGGTAAGTAGATCTAAGTACGTCGACTTCAGCTATGTTATTTACGTAGCTGAAGTTGCATATCTTAGATCGACCCCGCGCAGTAGTGTAGACAAGCCTTAAGAAACTGCAACTGTCCATGACCCTGCCCTAAGATGACAGCTACCCTCAGTGGGAAGCTGACAACAGGTAGGGTGAAACTCACATGGTGTGGGGAACTGGAGTTTCTCAGCAGCTAGATCCTTCCGCGAGGTATAAGAATGTAAAGAAAGTAAAGAAAATGTAAGCCTCATGTTTTCCCTCTAATAACCGCCCTTATTATGGCACTTAAAACAAAGAAACAACATTTTTTTAGCAAGCATTGCAAAAAGAGACTACAGCAGTTTACAGCCATTCAGACTGGTTTATTTACTTTATTCAAATTTACTTCTGAATGGGGGAGTGTTACAGAATGATCATATGAAAATATAAAAGACAAATATTTACAATTAGGTAAGTTCAGGAAGAATAGGTCCATCAATGGCTATTTGCCAAGATGGTCAGGAATGAACCCCATGCTCTGGTTGTCCCTAGGCCTCTGACTACCAGATGCTGGGACTGGGCAAGAGATCTCTTAATGATTGCCCTGTTCTGTTCATTCCCTTTGAAGTACCTGGCATTGGCCACTGGTGGAAGACAGGATATTGGGCTAGATGGACCATTGGTCTGATTCAGTATGGCCCTTCTTATGTTCAAGTGCTCATGTCCATCATTCTGTCAGAATGGCCAGACATCAGGCGAGTAGCCTCTCAAGACTACTGGAACTATTGAGATGAGACGAGCATACAAGATAGCATCATATATAAAGGCAGTTGAATCATAATACTCAGATCACTGAGAACAGAAAGATGTTCTCAAGAATATAACAGAGCCATTCTGGAATAGAAGCCTGTATCCGAAAAGCCAGAGATGTTGCCTACTGCCTGAACATGAGTAAAGATATCTGAGGAGCATTTGTTATACCCAGGGAGAAACATAGGCCAAGCAGTAAAGAGAGACCATGAAAATACACAGCATCCCCAACAGACATTGGAGCAAAATAGGAACGAACCTTTTCACCACAAACCACACAAAGTACCTCGTTACTATAGACTGCTATTCAGACTTCTAGGAACTAGATGAACTGTAAAACATGACCACAATGACCATCACAGACAAAGCAATGAAGCATTTCAGCTGACATGGTATCCCAAACTATGTCATTTCAGACAACAGAACCCATTTTAGTTGCAGTGAGTTGGTGTAATTTACTTGGGATTGAGTATTAAACATATCACATCAATCACCATACCACAGCCCACCAAATAAGCAGTTAAAATTGCTAACTCTATTAAAGAAAAATGCAAAAAGCAGAGGAAACATGCAGCAAGCCATTCCTGAATGAAGAAACGCTCCCACAGAAGTCCTGTTAAGGAAAAGTGAAGCCTCTAGGCCATAACTGACTAAGCATCTCAAAGTGCAACAGGCAAAATTGCTGACAAGGCTCTCCTGAGGTAAATAAAAAATGATTTAGTAGCATAATTGCTAAACTGCGAGCAGAAATCCCCTAAAAGCCCATGTTTGGAAAAGATAAGAATATGCCAACAGAAGAACATAGTGTTCCCCATAACTTTCCTATTTGAATAAAAAAAAATAAAGGTTATGTTAATAAATCATTTAGGATGACACATGTATGATGGACTAAGGTGTCAAATGATGGGAAAATTGCTAAATGGTAAAAATGAAGGCTGAGTTTTGTTAGTTTAAGGTTCACAAGGATAATTAAGTTATATTAATGTAATGTTAATGATTTACAATAACGTTGAATGGGGAATGAGAAAAAATGCAACAGCAAAAGTTATGTCAACGGAAGCTTTTTTAAGTCTGTTTTGAATGCCTTCCTCATTCTTTCTAAGCAGTACTAGGTTCTTTGTCTTACCTATTCCTCTGCTTTTTCCCTCTGATACTGAATTATGTGTGATTTTCTAAAGGATGAGAGAAAACAGTCTAGATTACAATATATTGGACCTTACTGCTTCTGTTATAATCAAAGACTAGCTAGTGCTCCATTTGATATCAGATGGCTGGCGCCTTGAATCTGTGCTGGAAGAAATTAACAAGCATTCCTTATTCTCCATGGTTTCAGTATGTAACTTTCTATGTTGAATTTTGGTTTCCTTATACCTACCAGACTCATAAAATTGATACTGCAGATTACCAGGACTACTTTGTGTGTTATTTCATACTCCTCCGGCCACTTCGCTTACAATTTACTTTAGCTTCTTAGCAACAACAATAATATTCTGTCTCCTGGTTGGTAACACCAAGTAGACCGGATGGTGATCATTATTAGATGGTTCTGGCTGATGACTACACCAGGCTCTCACTTTAGTACATTTCTGCTCACTCTGATCAGACTGACGTCTCCAGCAGCACTGCTCTTTTTTAACAAGTCTCACTACAAGAGATAGTTTTAGTGTTTCAAGGGACTAGTCTCTGCTGTTTTACTTGTTAATGTTTTCTATCAATCTACTTGTGGCATCTTTTGGTTTTTAGTTTTCTTCTTCATCTTCTTATTCTAAATCCCATTTGAATTCTAAGATCAGGGTTTTATATTTTTCTAACACTCGCTCATACTTCTACGGTCTTAACTGCTCCTTTTTTCCTGATCATTAAAATAACATTAATTCTATAAAACGGTTTCTATAATTGTATAAGATGGTTTCCAAGATCTTTGTCTTTACCCCCGTCTCCGCAACAACTCTAAACAAATGTATCTACCGATACAGACAGACAGACACATGCGTGTGTGTGTGTGTGTGTATAGAGTGAGTGTATTAATGACAAATGAAAAATTTCATTTTGGGCAACTGATCATGTGTCTTTAAGAGCCAGAAGAGTACCCAGAGGTCACCTGGCCCAAAAAAGAAAATAACAGAACGCCACTAGCCGTCACCTTCAGCCCCCAACTAAAACCTCTCCAGCGCATCATCAGAGATCTACAACCTATCCTGAAAGATGATCCCTCACTCTTACAGATCTTGGGAGACAGACCAGTCCTCACTTATAGACAGCCCCCCAACCTGAAGCAAATACTCACCAGCAACCACACACACCATACAACATAAACACTAACCCAGGAACCTATTCTTGCAACAAAGCCCGATGCCAACTCTGTCCACATATCTATTCAAGTGACACCATCATAGGACCTAATCACATCAGCCACACCATTAGGGGCTCGTTCACCTGCACATCTACCAATGTGATATATGCCATCATCTGCCAGCAATGCCCCTCTGCCATGTACATTGGCCAAACTGGACAGCCTCTATGCAAAAGAATAAATGGACACAAATCTGACATCAGGAGTCATAACATTCAAAAACCAGTGGGAGAACACTTGAAGGTGGCAATTTTGCAACAAAAAAACTTCAGAAATAGACTCCAAAGAGAGACTGTTGAACTTGAATTAATATTCAAATTAGATACAATTAACTTAGGTTTGAATAGAGACTAGGAATGGTTGGTTCATTACACTAATTGAATCTATTTCCCCATGTTAAAATATCCTCACACCTTCTATGGGTCATCTCGATTATCACTTCAAAGGTTTTTTTCTCTCTCCTGCTGACGATAGCTCATCTCAATTGATTGGCCTCTTACAGTTTGTATGGCTACTCCCACCTTTTCATGTTCTCTGTATGTATAAATATCTTCTGTGTGTTCTATTCTATGCATCCGATGAAGTGGGCTGTAGCCCACCAAAGCTTATGCTCAAATATATTTGTTAGTCTCTAAGGTGCCACAAGTATTCCTGTTCTTTTTGCGGATACGGACTAACACGGCTGCTACTCTGAAACCTAAGATTTATATATTTGTCAGCATAAATCTGCTTGCAGATATAGTTTTGTGCTCTTGTGTAAGTGAAGTTGACAACACCTAAAGTAAAAATTGAAGTAAACAGCTAAGCAGCTAAGATTGAAACAGAAAAGCAAACCAATATCCTTTAACCCTTAGTATCCCTTTGTCAGCGGTGAGAAGGCAGATTACAGGCCACTACAGAAACCCCCTTAAATGTCACTGGGAAGTAAAGTAGTGATTTTTCAAGAGGAGAATGGGAACTGTGAAGTCTGTTGCCCAGCACGGTCTTTGGAGACAAGGTTTTCCAACCTTACCTCAGACCATTAAAGTATCTGCTGCACTGATGCTTAACAGTTCCCCTTAGGCCACCCGTTTGTTTCTTTGTTTTATAGTTGAAAAGCCCAACTATCAACTCACAGTAGAAAATCCAGGATCAGAGGTAGAGCTTCTTCCCAAACCCATGCCTCTGTCTTCCCTTCCTCTTCAGTCAGCAGTGGGATCAAAGGTACAGTAAGTTCTTACTATTAGCAAGGAGCCCATTTTGAAGACACGTGTCCCCCTTTCAAACTTAACCAACTGTCTTAGCTAGAGGTCCACCAGTAGGCACCTCCCCCTTTCACCATAAATTATGGACCATCATTTGAAAAGTTATTAATTGTATTATGATGGTGCCTACAGGCCCCCAAAATAGACCAAATAGTGACCAATATTATGACCATTTTGGCATCAACCCAGTCACTTGGAGGAAGAACATCTGGTATAGTCTATACAAATAAAACTAAAAGGGGGTTCTGATAGGATGCTTGGAGGGCCGGGTGACCTAGTGGTTAGCGCACCTGATGTGTGGCCCCTAACTTCCCTGACCGGGTGGCAGAAGTGCCTGAAGTGCCTCCTTCTTCTGGCCTCCACTTGCATCTGGACCTCAGCCCTGAAGAGGGTGTAATAGGGGCACTCGGGCCCTACCTGTCCACCAGGTCCCAGCCCAAGGCCCTGCGTGAAGCAACACCATCAGGGTCCTCTTGGCAGAGTCTACTGGGTCCCAGCCCTGAACTAAGTCTTATCTGTATCCCTTCAGATGGACAATAGGGGCTGTGCCCCAGTCTGCAGTGGCTCGCCTGGAGTAGCGCCCTCTTGTGGACCTTTTTCAGTATCCTGCCATGGCCTCAGGTCCCTGAGGGCAGATGTAAGGTTGGAGGGGCCTTACTGTCAAATAGTAAAGTTCACTCTCTGCTGGGTGCTCCCCAGTCTCCTCAGCAGTCTCCCCTTTGGTCAGGGACACAGTGCTTCTTTCCCGTTGGCTATCCTGCCTGTCAAGTTTACAATGAATCTCCCTTCCTATAGAAAGGCAGAGCTACCTCCTGCAGCCAGTCAGCCCTGAACTGAGCCAGACTCTCCCCATTTCTCCCCCCTCCAGGCCTGGCATTGGCTGCAGGTGTAACAGGGCAGGGCTAGCTAGGCCCATAGGCTCTCTTTAACCCTTTTTCTGTTTGTATAATATTTCTGTGCTCCACCACAGCAACACTATCTTTATGTACTCTAGTCATCTTCCTGACCACTCTGCTTGAAAGCTGCACCCTTTTCACACACCCTTGGTCTGGTCTTCAACTTTTAGAAGGCTCTTCAGAGTAGGAACTGTATCTTTCAAAGTGTCCATAAAGTACCTATCACTCCTGGGTGCTACCACAGCATAAATAAATACTAATGGTATCCTGTCATTCCCCCACACAACTTCCAATATGACAGTGGTTCTCAAACTTTAATAATCCAAGGACCCCCATTTTGATTTAAAAATTTTCACAGACCTCCAAGCCCCGCCACTCAGCCCCAGGCCTCGCCCCCACTCCACTCCTTCCCACAAGGCCCCACCCCCACCCACCTCTACCCCTCCTCTTTCTGCCCCCTCCCCTGAGCACACCCTGTCCCTGGCTCCTCCACCTCCCTCCCAGTGCCTCCTGCATGCTGGGAAACAGCTGTTCCACGGCATGCAGGAGGCACTGGGAGGGAGGGGAAGGAGTTGATCAGTGGCATGTGCAGACCCCCTGGACTTCCCTTGCGGACCCCCAGGGGTCCGCGGACCCCAGTTTGAGAAATGCTGCAATATGACAATGGTTCTGTTGTATCCACGCCCTGAATTCGACAGCAATAGAAAGTCTTCAATCCTGCCCTCAGAAGCCTCAGCTGAGGCAAAAAACAACAGCTCCTTAGCTTCCTGACAGTAGGAGCAAAAAGGATTATACCATGGAAGGGTCTTGCTGTGGCATTGTACACTAAAAAAAGCATTAAGTAAAACAAGGAAATATACACTACAAAACTAGGCAAAAATTGCCAGAGAGTTCCTTTACAAAGGGAAACTGGAGAGAGTCAGCTCTCCCACACAGAAAGCTTCCTTTCAAATTCAAGCAACAGAGGGTCCTGTGGCACCTTTAAGACTAACAGACTTCTGTTAGTCTTAAAGGTGCCACAGGACCCTCTGTTGCTTTTTACAGATTCAGACTAACACAGCTACCCCTCTGAAACTTTCAAATTCAGACTCTAGCACTCATATGTACACACACACACCCCTTAAACAATCTTTAAAAGTCAAACCAAAAGTAAAAACTCTCCAACTGCCTTTTCATGACATCCATTCTCTCCTGGCATCATTTTCTCTGACATCCAACTATACCAAACATCCCTAGGCTTTAAGAACAGAAAACTAGATGTTCTGTAGTCTAAAGGCTTGAACCAAAGCAAATGTTTTAGCACAAGAGGAAGCGGTGTATTTCTTAATGGTTTTCTCTTGCATAAAACACTATGCATCCTGGCAGTTTTTAATTCACTGCTGTTAGTGCAGTAAATATGCTGTTATTTTTTTACAGAATTAAAGGAAAAAAAAAAGGATTTCTTTCAGTTTCTGGCTGGCAAACTGTAGCTCAATATCTATCAGTGCATTTCCAATTGTATTTCTTCTGAGTGCGTTATCTTTTGCATAAATATATCCTGTTTTGTTGTTTGTTTAAATTTGTAAGCCCTTTTTAACCTGCTCTACAAACCCAGGCATTCTGATCCATAAGTCATTGAAATCCTTCTATTGCCTTCAATGGTCTCTGGATTGGAGTCAAAGTCCAAATATTATTTAAAGTCCAAATGCACCAGGCTTCCTGGAGTTTGATTTTATTAACAAAGAAAAATAGAATAAAAAAAGCTTAGCTAAAAATCTTCTCCACGGGCTTGGGTATTCCTAAGCTTCCTCCTTCAAGACTGCTTAGTCCACATCCTAACGGTATGTCGACACTACGAAATTAGGTCGATTTTATAGAAGTAGATTTTTAGAAACCGATTTTATACAGTCGATTGCTTATGTCCACACTAAGTGCATTAAGTCAGCAGAGTGCGTCCTCACTACCGTGGCTAGCATTGACTTACAGAGCGGTGCACTATGGGTAGCTATCCCATAGTTACCGCAGTCTCCACTGCCCATTGGAATTTGGGTTGAGCTCCCAATGCCTGATGGGGCAAAAAGATTGTCACGGGTGGTTTTGGGTACATGTCGTCAGGCCTCCCTCCCTCCATGAAAGCAACAGCAGACAATCGTTTCATGGCTTTTTTCCTGGGTTACCCATGCAGACGCCATACCACGGCAAGCATGGACCCCACTCAGCTCACCGTCACTGTACATCCCCTGGGTGCTGCTGGCAGATGCAGTACTGCATTGCTACACAGCAGCAGCTCCTTGCCTTCGCGGCAGATGGTGCAGTAGGACTGATAGCCGTCGTACGTCTCCCGGGTGCTCCTGGCAGACCTCAGTCAGATTGATCAGGCGTGCCTGGACAGACATGGCTATCCTCCTCTTAGAGCACTGAATGGGAGCCAGAGACTCCAAGTCATTCTCTTCTTTAAGTTTCGTCTCATGGAGATTCAGTCCTGCCTGGAATATCATGCGAGCTGGAGGCTTCTGCCTCAGGCTGCTCTCCCAGCCGGCAGCACCGCGCGGTCGCACCTACCCCAGTCTACCCCTTGCTCCCAGGGCTCCTGAAGCCTGGACAGTAGTAAGGAGCAGTTCAACTATAGGCTGAGCAAGTGCAGAATGGTGGTAGAATGTGCCTTTGGACGTTTAAAAGCTCGCGGTGCTGTTTGCTGACTAGGTCAGACCTCAGCGCAACCAACTTTCCCTTTGTTATTGCTGCTTGCTGTGTGCTCCATAATATCTGTGAGAGTAAGGGGGAGACGTTTATGGCAGAGTGGGAGGTTGAGGCAAATCGCCTGGCATCCGATTTTGGGCAGCCAGACACCAGGGCGATGAGAAAAGCACAGCAAGGTGTGCTGCACATCAGAGAGGCTTTGAAAACCAGTTTCATGACTGGCCAGGCTTCGGTGTGACAGTTGTGCGTGTTTCTCCTTGATGCAAACCCGCCCTCTTTGTTGATTTTAATTTCCTGTAAGCCAACCACCCTCCCCCCCTTCAAAATAAAGTAACTATTGTTATGAAACCATGCATTCTTTGTTTATTAATTTAAAAAGAGATAACGGACAAGGTAGCCCGGGTGGGGTGGGGAAGGAGGGAAGGACAAGGCCACATTGCTTATTGTAGCCATACTAAAAATCAAACTGTTTGAATGACAGCCTTCTGTTGCTTGGGCCATCCTCTGGAGTGGAGTGGCTGGGTGCCCGGAGCCTTCCCCGCCCCGGCGTTCTTGGGCATCTGGGTGAGGAGGCTATGGAACATGGGGAGGAGGATAGGCGGTTATACAGTGGATGCAGCAGGGGTCTGTGCTCTTGTTGGCTTTCCTGCTGCTCCAACAGATGCTTCATCATGTCCATTTGCTCCCCCATTAGCCTCAGCATCGCGTCCTGCCTCCGCTCTTCGCGCTCACTTAATTCTTTCCTGGCCTCTGCCACTGAATGCCTACATGCATTAAGCTGTGCCCTATCAGTGCGGGAGGACTGCATGAGCTCGGAAAACATGTCATCGCGAGTGCGATTTTTCCGCCTTCTAATCTGTCATAACCTCAGGGACAGAGATGATAGGGGGAGCGTAGAAACATTTTACACTCTATGATTCTGGGGGGACTGCATGGTCACCTGTGCTGCTGAGTTTGCCACACTGACCAAACAGGAAATGAAATTCAAAAGTTCCTGGGGCTTTTCCTGTGTACCTGGCTAGTGCATCGAGTTCAAAGTGCTGTCCAGAGCAGTCACAATGGAGCTCTCTGGGATAGCTCCTGGAGGCCAGTACTGTCGATTTGTGTCCGCACTACCCCAAATTCGACCCAGCAAGGTCGATTTTAGCACTACTCCCCTCGCCGGGGAGGAGTACAGAAGTCGATTTTAAGAGTCCTTTAAGTCGACGGAACGCGGTTGGTTGCGTGGACGCATTCATTTTAAAATCGACCTAATGTGGCTAAATTCAACCTAACCCCATAATGTAGACCAGGGCTAAATAGCCTGTGTCCCAAAGAACCACTCCCATTGTCCTTATATCCAGGTGAGGTGACAAATGACCTGCCTCAGGGAGTTAGCAGAGCCCATTTAATCATTAACCAGTAGGATTACCACCTACTAACACAGTAGGGTGTTTAAAGCTATCAGCTTGTTACAATCTAATTTTAATAGATATTAAAATTGTGAAGCTTTACAGCTTCATAATCAGTTGTTTACTTCATACTGTAAACATCCTTCATACTGTAAACAACTAATTGGATCATTTAGGTACCAGTGTGATAGGTACTAAACCTAAGATAGATTTAGGGATATAGCTATTAAGAACCAGATCAAAGGCACGTGGACAATACTCCTGTATCCTGACTCCAGCATTAGACAACAAATACTGCAGAGGAAGATGTACAACCCACATTATAATGCACCTAGAAAACTATGCAATTATTAGAGTTGGGTGGGAACTGGATTTGGGTGGTAAATTCAATTATTAGAGTTGGATGGGAAATATCATGATTCTGAATGTTTTCCCTATATCAAAATAGAGGGGGGGAAACCCCAAAATAATTTGAAACTTCCCATGAAACAAAATTAAAATAAAAAAAAATCCTTGTGGGTTGATCAAAAGGTGTGGTTTCATTAAAATGTCAACATTTCATAATTTTTATAAATTAAAAGCACATATATTTAACACCATATTAATGCTGGAGGCAAAGCAGGGCCTGGGGTGGAGGCTGACAGCTCACGGCACCCCATGTAATAACCTCACAACCCCCTGTAGGGTCCCAATCCCCAGTTTGAGACCGCCTGATCTAGTCTGACCTCCTGCATAACATAGGCCATTGCTGATACTTTAAAATGACCATAAACCATGTTGTACAGTGCCACAAAGCTAAGTAAGAAACCATCAATTTATACAGGAATAACTACGCATTTAAAATATTGGAATATTTACAAGTTTCTGCTTGAGTAGTACAACGTGTCCCCTCCAGCTGCTATTGATCAACAAGATTTCAAGATAGCAGTTAAACCCATTTCAATCTTATATTTGCGTGATCCTATAACCCTTAGAAATAAAATCATTTGTGATGAATCTGAACAAAAATATGAGATCTGAATATCTCAAGGGTTGGGGAGGTTCAGGTCTGTATCTCAACCTTGGAGTTCTAACTCATTTCAATAGAGTCATTCCTTCTGTCGTTATAACAGGCCTTCATTAAAGGATGGAGGTGGAAATCATTGGTAAACAGCCTTTCCTGTTAAATGAGTCCAAGTGATAATATGCACACAAAATAAAGTTTTTTTTGTTTGTTTAAGTCTGAGTATTTCCCATGACAGGAAGACGTAGGCAACTTAGTTTTGAAACGTAGATTAGATAAATATAGTCTTCTAGGACTTGGGAGCAAACAGATGATGCAGGAATAAAATCTGGAATTATACGTTTTTCATGACTAAAATGTAGACAAAGTGCGTCCTATACATATCAGATGGTGTGTCTGGAAGGATGCCAAGATAAACAGCCCTGGAGTACGGAGGGTTAAACCAGCATATACTATCCCTCTGAACAAAATGTTGATTCATACGATTTTTTTCCCCTCCTTGAAGCAACTGAAAAAAAAGAAACATAAGTGAAAGGTAGTAAAGCTGTTGTGAACAAGCCCATCACTGTTCTCTGGAAAGCAAGAATGTAAGGATTCATTTCTAAAGGAATTCTGAAGCAGCAGGGTAAACAAATCTAGGACCAAGCTACACTCCTTTGCACACCCTGGCAACCCCCTCAATGAAGCCAATGGGTAAAGTCAGTAGGATTGAGGTGTAACTGAGGGCACGCTTTGCCCCACAACATATGGGGCTCTACACGTTGTTTTCCATCCCAGAACCATATGCTTAAAAGTAACTTTTCTGTTGTGCCTTGAAAAATTAGCTCACTTCATTACTCTGAAAAAAAAAGATCCCCGGTTGCAAACTTACAACGTTAGCTGGTTAAAAAGATAGTTCAGAAATCATTCCTTTGGAATTCAAAAAAGTCAAACCTTGTTAGAAAGGATTTAAAATGTTTTTATTCTTTTTTTATACAGCTAAATGTGGAATAAGTGGAGCATAAGGAGAGCCCACTGATGGTAATCAAATTAATTCAATATATTAAGCACATTCCTCTATAACTCAGATTTTTCTTTATGTATGACAGAATATATTCTACCGCAGTTAGTCACGCTGATGAAGAACTAACCGAAACAGTCAGTCATGTTAATATTGAGCTAAGCAACATCATAAGCTCTGGCACGATGGGATGAAAAACACTTACCCGCTCCTACAATCCCTATGCAGCTAAAAAACTACCACTGACTTCAATGAGAGATTTTGCCTATACTGGAGGCCTGATTCATCATTGACCTATATCTCGTGTAGTTATTTATACCAGTGTGCAGTAGTTGTACCATTCTGATAAAAATAGCACCTTGGGACCCCAACCAAGATCAAGTCGCCCATTGTGTTTAGGCACTATACAAACACAAAGTGAGAGACTGTCTCTGCCCCGAAGATCTTACCATCTAAATATGAATCACCTCCTAAATTGACAGATATTAATGCCATTGGTGCGTCTGACTGTTTCCAATGTGCCACACTTTACTGGGCCAGATTGTGCATTCTTTACACTGTCTTTACTCTTGAGTTTTGTATGAGCATGAATTTGGGCTTAAGTGCTTCCTTCGGTAACATAAATGAAACACAGGACCAAAGGAACACATTGGGGGCAAGGTGAGCAGGAGTACATAAATGGTGGAGCATTTGCCCCATGTCATTATCCACCCTTCCCTGCCTGCCAATGCTGCGGAAGTTCTGCCCTGGCTCCACAGACCTTCAAGGGCATCTGATGGAGTAAGGGGGGGGAGGGAGAACGCCAGAGCAGCAGCAGAATTCCACAGCAGGCTTCCCTTTGAGCCTGGCAGATAATCAAGCCCCAGGCAGGACTAATTCCCATCTGCCCCCACATAAGAGAGTGGAGATATGTGCAAGCAGAGAGGAACTAACAGGAGCCATGTTGAGAAGTTGGATAGCTGTCAATGAAGAGTGTCTGACTTTCCACAGTGCGGCAGCCTCCTTTCCCTGTGGACTCATGGAGTTCACAGGCAATGAAGGATGACCCCACTGCCTCCTTCATAGCCCAACAAACATTTCATCCCAATTGCAGCATTCACAGAAAACATCAGGATGTGAATTTAATGGAGTGTTCTGACCTCTCTGTCCTGTTTCTGTGGGTTTTTATTGGGGGGGGGGTGGGAGGGGGGAAAATTTGCTCCAGCACTAAGTAAGGGCTATAGGATTTGACCCAGTGCAGTCACAGTGATTCTTATGGTTCAAATTCAGTTACTGCTAGGGATACTCATTCTCACTTATAGCTGTAATAGGCCACCATTCTGCCTGCAACTTACAAATAAAAAAAGCATCTTAAGAAAATAATTGATAATATGTTTTTATGGTTTATATCAATGCTTTCAAAATTTACCACAGCGAACTGGTTTGTTGTTTTTGGCATCATGCTTTGACCATTAAGAAAGTGGTTATTACTGTAATTTTTGGCAATGATCTTTTGAGGGGTGGTTACTTCAAAAATTTTACTTTAAGCGGTTAAAGCGGCAAGGCAAGCACAGAAATGTGTTTCTCTCAACTGCAGGAATGTCATAGGACTAGAGAGCATTGGGTATAACTATTACAGCAATTGTTAGCGCATAGAGGTTTGCTTTCAGCTCCTGTGATTTCTGGCAACTGTCCAGGAATATGCTTCTAAATGGAGGATGAAGAGCAATGATCACAAATTTTAAATAAGCCAGGGTCACTAAAAATAATTTAGGTCTGATGTCCATGGAAAATTTTATATATAATGATGGATTATTATTATTATATGTATTGCAGAAGCATCCGAAGACTCTAGACAGGATACGGGTCTCATTGGGTTATACAGGCGTAATACAAACACATAGGAAGAGAGTGAAATCTTCAAAAGCACCTAAGTGACTTAGGAACCTAAGCCCCATTTTTAAACATGATTTACGCAGCCCAAATCCCATTGACTTTCAATGTGAATTACACTGTTCAAAATAGGCTTTAAGCACTTATGAAAATTTTACCCAGAGTATCTCCGTGGACAAGCTTATAATCTGATCGAGACATATTTCATCTTGGCACCTGTTGAACTGCAAAATAAAGAAAAAAATTCATCTCTGGAAGGTCTTAAAATACATATAACTGGATATGGAATCAGGATTAAAAATATAAAATACAAAACTAAGAAAAAGACATAAAAAGCAAATGTGTGCATATACACTTTTTGCATGTACATAGCATCTCTAGCCAAAGATCTCAACTCACTTTAAATTAACCTCAGAAAATCACCATGACATAGGCTGGCTGTATCATATATGTACACATTCCTGTGTATATTTTGCTGCTTTGCTAGCCTGAAGCAAGCAATTACAATTAACCCTCCATAAAGAAATTATGGCCCAAAATGACCAGCAATTAACAGGTTAAAAAATGAAAAAGCGCACAATGGGAGTTTCCAACTACTGGTGTGTTGATTACTAGCTGAAAGTGGATCCGTATTTTGCTCATTTGGAGAGTCCACACAATGGAGCTTCCAACCTGGCCCCCTGAGTAAGTATGCGACTCTAACCTAATTTACTCTTTATATTTTTGTCAAAATACCTTAAATCCAACTGTCCACTTCTGACAACACACTGATACCATAAATCATTGTCTGTAGCTAAGCTTGGTGGGCAAGACATCCACAGAGAGGCAGAGGCCTTTTGCTTATCAGCCATTTAAGCAGCACAGCAAAGAGGGGAGGCAGGAGGTGGGAATGTTGAGCATAAAAAGAGCAACTTGCTCACTCACTGATTAGCTGGGAATCCACATGTGAGAGTGTTCAACTAGCACTCAACTTTCACCATAACATAAATTACATCCGAAAAACTACATTAAAGGAACATTATGAAGGTTGGAAAGTCAGGCATTCAAAGGTTAGGAAATGCCAAAATGAACATGGACCAGACAGCCTTAATTCAGCCCCTCCCCCCGGTGAATATTAATTGTGATAAAATTTATAATTACACAATCACTTTTTTCCCCCATTGCCTTGGGTTTATATATTTTTGGGCTCTATACTTTTTCAATGGGTTTTACTGGGGGAGAGATTTGGCCCAATGTAATCAGTGTGTGTACACACCAATAAAGTCAACTTTTATCAATAGTTACTCATTTCTAATATTTGATGCACAGGAGTTACATAGGGAAATACTACATTCTCTGCAGTTCCAGCGTTATACATTAATGTTGGTAAATGTTGTATTTGTGTATATAAGTCTGTACATACATGCAAGTATTACAGTGGTTGCACTTAAAAGTTTCTATCCGTTTGAAAGTTTTTAGTGGTTCTACCAGTATTGAACAGGGAGCCATCTAAAGAGGAAGCAAACATCCAGGAGGCAGAAGAAGATCTTGATATCAACACGGACACCCCAACTAAGGAAGAGATCATTCAAGCTATCAAATCCTTAAAAAATGGGAAAGCTCCTGGCAAGGATAACTTGAATGCAGAATTGTTCAAGGTAAATCCTAAATTAGCAGCATCTATCCTGGCCCCTCTATTTACATAAGTCGGGGAAAGGGAAAAACTGCCAGATGACTGGACCAATGGGGTTATAGTGAAGATACCAAAGAAAGGAACTCTCAGTGATTGTAATAACTGGCATGGTATCACACTTTTATCTGTGCCAAGCAAAGTATTGTGTAAGATCATAGTCCAGCGTATATCAAAGGCAGTTGATAGCATTCTCAGAAAAGAGCAAACTAGTTTTCAGAAAGGGTGTGGATGCACAGACCAGATCTTTACTCTACGAAACATAATAGAACAGTGCTTAGACTTTGAGAAGGCTTTTGATAGCATTCACAGGATCAGCCTATGGTACATTCTGCGGGCATATGGAATTCCTTTCCATATAATCAACGTCATCAAAAGCTTCTACACCTCTACCCCAATATAACACGAATTCAGATATAACCCGGTAAAGCAGTGCTCCAGGGGGTGGGGGGGCTGCGCACTCCGGTGGATCAAAGCAAGTTCGATATAACGCGGTTTCACCTATAACGCGGTAAGATTTTTTTTGGCTTCTGAGGACAGCGTTATATCGGGGTAGAGGTGTATTTCAACTTTACATGCAGGGTTGATCACTGAGCTGTGTTGAAGTCAAAACAGGAGTGTGTCATATCTGCAATCCTCTTCAGCACTGCCATTAACTGGGTAATGCGGCATACAACAGAAGACATGCCAAGAGGCATTAAATGGACACTCTTCTCATCCCTTGAAGACCTGGACTTCGCATATGATGTCGCTCTCCTATCACATGCCCAACACCATATACAAGAAAAAACAACTCAACTCAATGCATTCAGCCAGCAAATTCGACTGAAAAATCAACCACAATAAGACAGATATCATGACCTTTAATATTGCCTCACCATCGCCAGTACGGATAGAGGATTATGTTCTCACCAATGTAGAAACATTCACATACTTGGGCAGCACCATCAATCAGGATGGTGGAACAAGCCAGGACATCCAGAACAAAATCAATAAAGCCAGGAACACCTTTAGGAGCTTAAATACAGTCTGGAAATCATCAAAAACACAACACCAAAACCAAACAAGATTTATCAGAGCTGTGTACTTTCAACACTACTTTATAGTGCAGAATGCCGGCGAATGAGAAAGTATGGCATGTCCAAACTGTCTTCATTCCATACAACCTGCTTCAGAAAAATCCTCCATATCTTTTGGCTCAGAACAATCTCAAACTAAGATCTATTGACACAGTGCAGCCAAGAGGATCTGAGCCCCATCATTGCCAGGAGGTATTGGAGATGGATCAGTCACATGCTTTGGATGGAAACCGATTCCATCACCAGAGTAGCAATAAGATGGACACATGAAGGCAAGTGAAAACTAGGCCGTCTGAAAACAACATGGCGAAGAGCTGTGGAAGCCGTCCTGAAAAACCTGGGGCACAGCTGGGGAACCGTTGAAAGACTTGCCGGAAACAGAAAGGCGTGGACGAGCTTTCTCACTGCCCCAAACACCAGAGGCGTAATAGGAACATGATGATGATGATCAGTACTCCATATTATGCAAATAGAAAGTTTATCTCAAACCAATAAAAACTTTTAAAATAGTAGAAACATTTCTGTTGTGACCACTATAAGGCTGTGTATAGTACTGTCTGACAGGTTTCAGAGTGGTAGCCGTTTTAGTCTGTATCAGCAAAAAGAACGAGGAGTACTTGTGGCACCTTAGAGACTAACAAATTTATTTGGGCATAAAACCCACTTCATCAGATGCATGCAGTGGAAAATACAGTAGGAAGATAGATACACACACACACACACACACACACACACACACACACACACACACACACACACACACACACACAGAGTGAGAACATGAAAAAATGGGCGTTGCCATACCAACTCTAACGAGACTAATCAATTAAGGTGGGCTATTATCAGCAGGAGAAATAAAAACTTTTGTAGTGATAATCAGGATGGCCCATTTCAAACAGTTGACAAGAAAGTGTGAGTAACAGTAGGGGAAAAATTAGCATAGGGAAATAGTTTTTACTTTGTGTAATGACCCATCCACTCCCAGTCTTTATTCAAGCCTAATTGAATGGTGTCCAATTTGCAAATTAATTCCAGCTTATCTCCATAAGCCCCTCTCCAATATGATTATTTATTTATATTGGCCAAGAACAAGAAAATGTGAAAGAATCACTGTTGGAAGATGCCCATTTGTAATTAAATAAGAGACCCTTCTTTTTTAAAATATTCGTGAAGGATCTTTCATGCCAAAAATCTTGTTGCATTCAAGGCACAAATTTCAGTTGATTTGTAACAGCTGTGCTAACTGATTTATGTTTAGATCTTTTGATTTAAATATGTCTCTCCTTTCCCCATGGTACAGCTGCCCACAGTGAGTTTGGTACTGACTTTACATGTAATATTCTGTTTCATAGGCAACACTTGGAAAACAACTCAGAGGTCAAGAAAATTGCAACAATGTTGTGTTTGAAAAACAAAATCATGAAAATGTAGATATTGTTGCACAGAAATCCATATTAATTACATTATATTTTAGAAACCTAATGTTAGTCTTTATGCTAAGCAGTGTTACACTGCTGTGGACACAGGTTTATGGTCTGATTTCCACAGAGCTTTTTTAAAGTTGAAGATAAAAGTGACCTGAGTGACCCCCATGTCAGAAATCAACTTATTTCATCTGACAAACTGAATTTGTCTGGCTCTGAATGTTCATCTGTTGGAGTTATCTTAATCCCCACATTTTAGCAACATGATAGTCCTCTCCCATAACCATGGTGTCTCAATCCATGAAGACCTGATTGTTGTGAATCCTCCTTAGCCTTTGCACTTGTGGTAGCGACTGTATAAAACCAAACAAACAGCAAAATCTGGAATATTACTGTTCATGTAGTTAGGCCTCCTCATGGATATCTGTATTGTTTTAGAGGGGAGCCTGAACAGCTAACGTAGGATCAGGATCTCAACTTCCTCAGAGTTCATTGATGCTTCTATCTAGGGTTTTGGTTCAAGCCCAGCCCTAATTCTGTGTGGGCCTGGTGTTTGGTCACAGCCTCACCTTGATCCCAATGCGGTGGGAGTAAACTATTCAGCCTCTGATCCTCTTCTTCTATGCTTACTACCAGTGATGCTCAGCACCTGTCCAGGTAAACATGAAGCTTCTTAATGGTTTCTTCAAGCTGTGTAGCAGCCTCTGCAACCCACTCACTGTTAGCTGGAGGATGGGTGGCAAGCGGGCTCTCTTTCTTTTACTTGTACATGGAGAATTCCTATATTGACATCCCCTGACCGTCATCCCAAAGATGTCCAAAAAGACCCATTTGGTGCTTCAATGGGGACAGACCAACTCTTTTTGGATAGCCTGGCCTGCTGCTAGCATTGAAGTCAATGGGAACGGAGTATACTCAGCAGCGAGAAGTCACAAAATCTAGCCCTCCATCCTTTCCCCCAGTTTTAATAATCTTCATAGCTATTGCCATATTTTTTCTTTAAAATCATAAAAAATGTGATCCTCAACCACAGACAGTGAACAACAAAGGGAGCACAAGAGGATGATAGATTATGGGTCAACTCAGACATACAGAAGCAACTTTTACTGCTGAGTATAAAACAACATGGAACCCCAAGCTGCCTCTCATTAGGTTGAGAGACTGAGCTGATCAGTGTTCGTCCTGTTTTACCATTCATTAATGCAGTTTGAAATCCTGAGATTAGAAAGTCAAGGTACAGTATTATGATAGCACTACTACATGCTTACATAGCAACTCAATTCAGAGGAGCTCAAAGCATGTAAACTGAGTCAGTGTTGTCCTTATTTAACATGCTTGAAAAACTGAGATGTAGCAAGGTTAAGTGACTGGCACAATTACACAGCAAGTTTAGAGAGGGATGTAATGGGACTAAAATCTACTGATTCGTGTCTCTTGCTCCAATGCTGGATAGATACGGGGCTAGATTGTGCTCTCGTTTACAAGAGTGTAACTTCATAAGTGGCTGGATAGAAACCAAGTAAGTACTAACAAACCCCTGGGAAATAAAGACCAAGATTTGTGTGGCATAACTCCATAATTCACCCTATTTTTAGGTAACCCACTGGCTAGTGTGTGTTACATATTCTCATTTATGCCTGATCCACAGAGAATATATGTTTGCTGCAGCCTTCAGCTGCATAGCTTGGCTCTTTCATTCAAACTGTAGCAACTCATGCTGCATCTTGATCTGGATGTCCCCAATTCAAATCCTGGCCTCTGCACCTAGATGGCAGTCATCACACTTACAATGGTGCAGCTGAGCGTAGAATCTGGACTTCTGTGGTCCTAATCTAACCCTGTGGGACCTAATTCAATCCAATGGGACAGGATAGGCATCAGAGTTGTTAAGGCTACAATCAATAATGAGATTTTGAAAATTTTGGATTAATTAAGAAAGGAGAAGCATGACATCATTTCAAGGGCTGTATAGCAAAATTTTCAAAAGCATCTAAGTCACTTTTGAACATGGGATTCAGGCACTTCTGAAAATGTTACCTATAGTGGTTTAATTAAAACCATGCCTGTGCCATACTTAAATATTCAGAATATTCAGAGCTTACATGACTGGTATTGGAAGTTCTGAGCATCCTGCGTTGATGTTGAACTCAATGAGCCTAGTTGTTCTCTCTCTCTCTCATATATCGTAAGGTCATTGGCATTCCTCCTGATTCACACCAGTGTAGGTGAGAGGAGAATCAGGCTCAGTAGGAATGGAGGGCAGTCAGCACCTTCCTGTAATCATAGAATCATAGAATATCAGGGTTGGAAGGGACCTCAAGAGGTCATCTAGTCCAACACCCTGCTCAAAGCAGGACCTAATCCCAACTAAATCATCCCAGCCAGGGCTTTGTCAAGCCTGACCTTAAAAACCTCTAAGGAAGGAGATTCCACCACCTTCCTAGGTAACCCATTCCAGTGCTTCACCACCCTCGTAATCCTTTGTGCCGGTTGAAAAGTGGATTTCTTCCAGTTAATCAACAATCCCAAAGACTGGAAGAGGCTGTATATATACACTGAATCGCTGAGGAGAGATCCTGTTGAGAGCTAGCTGTTAGCCAGTCAACCAGACATGGGTAAACAAATATTGCTTGGTGTCTGACGAGTGCAGCAACCACTATGAGACACTTGGTGAACACTCACAGGGCTGTGATAAAGGAAGGACTCTAGCGTCTTGTCCCCACACAGAACCTCAGAACTTGATGCAAGCATTTGGATGCTGCATGAAAGCAGGTGTTCTTTAAGGAAGCCATAAATGCCCTCCATCGTGAACATCCTGAATGTGAATGGTTATATGTACCTGTTGAGGTTTCTGAGGTCCACAATGGGTCTCAGGCCATCATTCTTCTCAGGGATCAGGAAAGAGAAAAAATAAAATCTTTTCCCTTCAGGGTTTTTGTGGAAACTCCTCTATAGCTCTTCTTGAGAAGAGAATCCACTACTTCTGATGGAACTGTCTCAGAATATGGGTCCCTGAAGAGGGAGGTGGCAAGATGGCACAATGAAGAACTGGATGGAGTATTTGTCACTGACAGTGTCCAGTACCCAGCAATTGGAAGTAATCCTATATCAGATACTGTAGAAAAAAAAGACTGGATCCAAAGGATAGGGAGACATGACGTAAATTGGTGCAAAGCTCTCAACCACACCTCGCCAAACTTTTGGTTAGAGGCCAATGCTGAGGGCCACGTGGCAAGGAAACCTGATTCCATACTGCTGAGGCCAGTAGCAAGTTTAGGAGGTGGCTCATATCACCTTTGGGATTGCATGCTTTTGTGTTGTGAGGGAACCTGACTTCGAAAGTAGGAAGAGCAGACCTCCTCCGAGTTGAGGAAGAGGATAGTTAGCCACCAAGAGCAGGCAGAGGCCTTAATGTTCTCTAGGGCTTCATCTGTTTTGTCATTAAAGAAGCCCAGGCCCTCAAAGGAGTACACTCTATACATATGGGCAACTGTTCTTGCACTTCTGTGCAAGGCATCATATGCTGCTTTTAGGGAGCACTTAGCAAGCACACGACCCTTAGCAACCAGTGTCCTAGTTCCTTTCTTCTGTTCCTCAGGAAAAGATTCCAGGATGTGGCTCATGGCATCCACAGGGCATAATTGTAATGGGACATGTGGCTTATAGTTGGCCACCCAAAATCCTAATGAGACAGGTAAGTAGGAACATACTACCAAAATATCCAGTTAATATCCCCTCTGACAGAGAGGGTAGAGTGGGACACCCTACTGACCCTTCTTTCCTGTACCGCAGGTAACAGCATGGAGTTTGCCAAGCAACACTATAACTGATGTCCTTCACATGGTTTAACATAAATCCTGTCTGCTCTCTTGGAAATGAGAGCAGAGAGAGCCAGATATCCTTGGGCACAGCTGTAGACAGAGCAAGCTTCTCCCTGGTCTGCATTTGTAATATGATAAACAGGGGATTGATATCTCTGGTGCCATAACCCCTGTTTGCAGCTGGAGAACACTTGCCATTCTCCCCACTAGTTACTGAAACAGTATCTGTTCATAAGAAGGGAAACCGATGAAGCATCAATTTGTTCTTCTGATGAGATACTATTTGTATGTGCCTACAAAAGGAACTTGAACGTTTCCTCTGAAGGAGTCTCATACTATTCCACAGATGTGGATAGATCCAAGGGGTCTCTTACTGGTATCAGTGTCATCAAAGACAGGCTGTGTCAGTGGCGGATGAGGAATAGGTGCTTGTGAGGGCATTGGTGCAGAGGGAAGGTTTAGTGTTGGAAGGGGCACTGGTGCCAGTGCAGAGATTGGCCTCAACCTCCAGCAAGGCTTTCATGGAGTCCTGTACACAGGGCAACACAGGTTGAAGATGGCCCTGCAAGATATCCTTCCATGATACCTTGATCTGAGGTGGGGGAAAATGACCAGTGTCTTGAGGTTGAGTCAGGAGACCCTCCAAGTTAATCTCCAAAAGGGATTGAAGGTACCCCCAAGGCAGTTCTGGATTAAGACCAGAGAAATCAGTATAGCGACAGAGTTCAAGCAGCAAAAAAAGCAAGTGGTGGGTTGGCTAGTTGCCTTGTCAGTGGACACCCCCCACAAACTCAGGCACACAGATATCAAAAGACATCACTGCCACGTGAACCAATGAGGAATCCAAATTAGTTATTCCAGTTCCTGAGAAGCATGGAGAACAGGCGACAGCAATGCCATAACAGTCTTCAAGGCCCTCATGGATTGAACAGTATGAAGGAGAGGGATGTGGCTTCCTCTCTCTTTGTTGTTGCCGCCTCTTGAGTCAATGCTAGGTTTGAGATCTTAGCAATTGGTGCAGATATTGTCACTGTGTAAATCTAAAGTGGTACAGAGCCAAGGAAATTCCAATCTTCAGCCCATGATAGTTCTGGCCTCAGGGCTCGCAAGTATGCGTCTTGGACCCTGTGTCACAGGATCTCAGCACAGAGGCTGAACTGAATACCTTTGACAGACCTGTCAGGTTATCAGGCTGTAGGCTTAGGTTTGAGGCTGCAGGCTCATCTCAATCTCCCATGTGGTGCACGGAATGAAAGTATAGCACTCTGCACAATGCTTTACCCAGGCATAGGAGGCATCAAACATGGGCATCAGACTCTGGAATAATCACCGGGCAAAAGGTGCACTGCTTGAAGCCCTTGCATAGATAGGGGCCTAACATGGTCCCTGTACAGGCAAGGAAAGCAACTGTTTATTCCATCACCTTTTAGGCCAGCGTAGACAGAACCAAAAAGGAATGAGTGAAGAGAATAGAGTGAGTACTTCACTATGCAAAGAAACAGAGGCACATTTTTAAGGAGGAAAATACTTCCACAACCAAAAGCCACTGTGCTGGTATCTTCTGGATCAGGGCTCAATTGAAGAATCTTTTTTTTTCCTCATTTGACTTTTTAAAGACACTGACAGCAGTATCATAGAAACACAAATTAACCAGTTTTGTCTCCCGGATTCCAGAAGAAGAGAGGAATCATGCAAATTTTAACTTCCCAGTGCTTTGTGTAAGAACATTCTAGGTTTCTATCCAGTTGGATTCAACACTAATTTTCACCCAGAAGTTAAGGTTAATTTTTTTTTTAAATACCAACAATATCTCAAAGCAAAATACATTTTAATCTGCACAGTTTCATCTTGGTTTATGTGGCTACCAAGAATATTGCATGATTTTGATTAAAAACTATATAGCAGTGTCACGGAATGGTCCTCTGCGAGACTTTTCTCCCCTAAAGTACAAATCACACTCCCTCCAGGCCACCTTCACCACCCTGTGCTTTATTATACTGTTCCAGCAGGCTATTGCCTGTCATGCTATTTATATAATTGTAAGTCCCAGCCAGCTCCCCATCTTACTTCTGGGGGGGACAGGGAGCAGTACTAGCAGCAGCGGTGGCCAGGTCTGCCTTCATTCAGGTGCTCCACTCCCACCAAGGCTTCCTTTCTCTCCATTTATCTGCTCAAAGCTGCTGCAGTTGCTTTCCTAATTAGCCCTTCAGCTGTGGCTCCACTTGTTAATTGAACCTCTATTTAGGTCCCAATTAACCTATATTGGTAGGGATCAGCTCCTGACTCAGAACCCCTGTCACAAGCAGCCTGTGCTTGGTCAAAACATATTTTCTTGTCATATTCTGAGATGACATAATACTTCTAATGCTGATATACAGTGTCTGGGTGGGAAATAATCTAAAACACAGATATTTATGGGAGGCAGATGCCTGGGAAAGAGGACAGCCAAAAGAGACGAGAGTGATATTGGACAGTAAATTAGAAATGAACATACAGTGCAATCATGTCAAATTAAAAAGCAATAGCTTTGTTTGGACTTCATGCTCAGAAGCATCATGTTACAAACTTCGGAGGTGATGGTCCCTTTTTCTATGGCAGTAGTGAGAATGTTTTAGGCTAAACTTAAAGGAAAACATCTTAATACTATGGAAGAGTTTCCTGAGGGGAAGTAGCGGAAACCCCAAGACACAAGGCCAAGATTTTCAAAAAGGGGACCCTTAAGTTAGGCTCCATGTTTAGGAGCTTGAATAAGTCACCGGATTTTCAGAAGTGCTGAATGTCACAATCTGGCCCACTGCTACTCTCTGGACAGATACCAGTCTGGTGTGAGTGGACCTAACTGGTAGAGCCACATATTTCTAATCTAAACCTATTGGCTCTAGCTCTAGGTCTCTCAGGCATACGCCCAGGTACAGAACCCATGTTTGACACCCTTCTTGGGACGTGGGATCTTTAGAACCTAGGACCAGAGACACAGCCCTCCTGAGCACCTTCCCCCCAGAGTCTACCTGGCTGTGGGAGCTCTGGTTTCCAGATAAACCCGTCAGGGATAATATGACAAATACGCAAGGAACTTCTCAACCACAAACACTTTACTTTTGAAAGCACTACAGCATTACAGTGTGAAGAACTACAAATCCTGAACACAAGCCCCTAAAGCTGATCTCACCCTTCCAGTGAAACCTGGATTTGGTCAGCACCCTTAAGCCAGGCACCCCTTCTTGCCTCCTTAGCCTGGTCTCTTTTTGCAGTGGTCTGGTTTCTTGCTAAGAGAAGCATCCCTCTTTTAAAACAACCTCTGTCCCCCTTTTGCCCACATTCTTCAGCTGGGAGAGTTCTGAGCTCCAGCACTTCTCCTGCCCCCTGTTGGCTTTTGTCATTCAAAGTCAATGGCCCTACCAGTACAAAAAACATTGTTCAGGTAGAGGAGATGGCTCTTGATTTCTCTGCCTTAGCCTCTCAGATGGCACCTAGCGGAAAGCCTAAGACCCTGCTAGAAAATGGATGCTCTAATCCACAAAGAGGGCTGCAATATTACATGAGGGTCTTGTATGGGGTAGAGCCCCTGAATCAAAATGTGGTTCACCAGACAACATGATGTTCCTAATTTGTCACAGACATTTCCCCAATCGGTCACACTGAGCACCTCCCGCTGCCATCACATTAGCCTCACTGGGAGTTGTAAGGTGTTCAGAACTTTTTAAAATTGGCCATTTTATTTAGGTGCCTAAACACAAATATTTGAAGCTAACTTGAGACTCTCCGTTTTAAAACTCTTGGCTTGTGACATTAGAAATTAGACTGTTGAGAAGAATCCTGCACTGGCCTTCACGAACAGACTAGACATGACATAAAAGGTCTTTTCCTTCTCTAATTTCAATGATTCTGTTAAACACTGGGGAGGCAGGAAGTTGAATTAGCCTCAGCACCACATTTTCACAGTTGGAAGATAGGATAAAGCAATACGGTAGCATTATCAGTAGACTGGTGCATGCCAGCCAAACTTTGTTCATGCAGGCAAGCGGAGGATGTGGGGAGCAAACTGTTCTTTGGGCAAGATACTGAAATGAATTACTTTTTCTGGTTTTAACTGAAAAAAAAAAAAGTCAACAAGACAGAGAACAAGCTTTTAAAAAGGTGGTGGGTAGTGCCAGGAAAAGACAAGGAGATGTTTAGATTTTAGAATTTTTAGATATTTCCCCCCTATAAATATTACAGTTTTTAGTGGGACTGGTTTATCTCCATTATATTTTGCAAGATTTCTTTCTAGCATCTAGCAATAATTACTGGAACTTATCACATAATAAACCTCCCATATTGTAAGAGTTGATGCCAGAACACCAAACAAACAAGCGTCACATGTTGGAAACACTACTGCACACATGCCACTAACTTTTCCTCAGACCCAGTCATGGATCCAGGTCAGAGCATGAGACTGGGGGCTGATCATTACTGTAGAAGGCATCAAGTTCCTGGAGAGTGCACTCCTCCACTGTCTGTGAGACTAAGCCCTTTCCTACTTCCTTCAACAGCCAGAACAGATGTGCATTCGGGTAGCTATTTTTAAGTGACCGTGTAAGAGATGGAGCAGCATCTATCAAGTAAAAATTTCCCTGTGCTCAGGAAGTAAACCACCAACATTAATTCATAGGTCGAGATCAATCACTTTATCAGTAAATAAACTTCGGTTCCCTTCCTTTTTTAATGTATTTATTTATTTTAAGGAAGCAGCGATTGCGAGTTCAGATGATGGCTGCCCAAGCGATATAATGTGTGGGTCTGTGGTTTGGGAATAGATCAGCAATCCTCATAATGAATCTTAACGGGTTGCTGAACCTGCAAGAATGGGGATATGTTTTTGTATGGTTGACTGGCTGCAGATATGTTGGGGTCTGATCGTGAGAGGAGAGAGCATCCTAAAATCCACATTGACTTCAAGATCACTCAGCAGCAGCCTAAGAGACACAGCTGAATATTTTTACTAACCACACAACCTCACTTCTAGTAGCGAAAATATGTAATAATTGCTGTAAAGTGTGACACTGGTATATTATATAAAATTCCAGTATTTACAGGGCTCTTATGCAGCATGGGGCTGTATAAACTATTCCTTGTTTTACTAAGGATATTATTACACTGTGTACATAGCACAGGAGGGCTGACGCTGGTTCAAACTACTGTGCATGTTTTTCTCTCCCCCCTCCCCAGCTTCCTGATTTAAAAATCTATAGGACTTGTACTTCTTGTTTTTGCAAAATGCCCCAAAATGATCATCTATCATTCTTTGGGAGGGTAATTAATTGGCTGTTTTTTTTCCTTCAGAAGGAGATTTGTTGTGTAGTTTCCTTTGCTTGTTTTGGAAGTTGTTCTCTAGAAATGATCTAAGCAAGGCATAATATCTGTAAAGGTTATTTGTGGAGTAACACAGTCCAAGCTGCTAACCAAAATAAAAGCACAAGGGCTGTCTAGTGTGCACCCTGGAATGGGCAGAGGAAACTATTTTCTTTTTGTTTTGTCAAGAAGGACCATTCTGTGGGGAGGAAAAAAATTAAAAACTTGTTTTTAGATTAACAAAACTCAATTGAAAAATGCATCAAAGTACCAGGATTATTTTCTTTAGCACCTAATATTTGAAATTCATGACCTAATGCTCAGGTGGCCAACTTGCACCGTACTCAAGCTGGAAAGCTGCTCTGAAGGGCAACTGGGGATTCCCCTAATGCAGAGGAGTCCCTTGGTAGCAGAGATATGTGTGTAGCTCTTCCAGAGTGTGAACCTAAGGGTGCCGTAAGACTTTGTCTTCACTGACAAAAAAGGTGTGTTTTTACCACGAGATAGTTAATGCATATTAGTTATCTCTCTGTAAAAACATAACAGAGACAAGGTACGGTAGTTTTACTGTGAGGTAAACTAGGCAAAGTCAACCGGGCAGGATTATAGTGCTGACCTTGCCTAGCTACCTCACAGTAAACACTAGAAGTGCCTTGTCTCCACTTAGGATTTTACAGCAAGATAACTATCACGCTTTAGCTGTTATCCAGCTGTAACACAAAACAATATCTGTGTGTCAGTGAAGACAAAGCTAAGTTACACCCAAGGCTGTTGTGGCTCCATGTTGGGGTTCCCCTGAGACCTCTTCCACTCAGTTCCCCAAGAATTCAGTCTGACTCCAGCCTCGTCACTCAGGCTCCTTTATTTGACATATCGCAAAGCTATGCTGAGTTGATCACACTCAACCACAGGGGGTGGCTATAGGGCATACCGCACATCCAAAATTACACAGCAAACCTCTGCCGTTATATACATTTATACATTACATTGCATCACATGTTTTGGGATTCGCGTGGTCACTTTCCAGGAACCAATCCCTATATAGCATGCTCTCTCCATACATGTCCAAGCACAACTTATTCTTTACCTCATTTTATATTCCAGGCTTATCTTATTCATTGGTATCTTGTCCATTGTAAATTGTTCCCTGGGTGTTCCCCCTTATTTTAGCTAGTACAGACATTCTGTTTCCAGCCTGCTGATCCATTTACCTCCATAATCCTGTCTCCCAAGAAATGAGGCCTCCTCACCCATTTCCAATTACTCATGTCAAGCCAGATCCCATATACTCTAGGATCATGAGAATGGAAAGGTAGCTTACAGCCACCTTCCCCAACTCGCAAACAAGAGTCCAGTATGGACTGTACCCAGGGATCTGGCCTTTCTTTTTCCTATTTAATAATGGTATAGTAGTGCTCACAGGGTGACCACACATACAAGAAGAGCTAGCCCCTGCCCTGATGAGCTCACCATCTGAAAAGAAAGGCAATAGACAAAGGTTGAAGTGAGGGAGAGAAATACATACAAAATTTCTAGAAAATAAATATTCCCACCTGTCTGTCCCCGTCCACTTTACCAGCTGACTAATTTCTTGTAGAAGCTGGCCTTGAGAACAGATTTGAAGGTCTCTTAAACCAGTGGTTCTCAACCTTTGTTCATCTGCAGACCCCTAAACATTTTTAAAGAGAGATGCAGACCCCTTTGGAAATTTCAAATGGAGGTGAAGACCCCTTTGGAAATCTATTGTTTGTATATATAGTTGAATTCTGTTCAATCAGGTTTCAGTCTAAGTCTTTTGCGGACCCGCTAAGACATGGTCCGCAGACCACAGGTTGAGAACCGCTGTCCTAAACCATTCTCTTTAGAATACTCTCCTTCAGCTACTGTGGAATAACTACACAAAGCAACACTAGAATCAACAAATGCATTGGTTTTTATTGTTTTAAAGAAAACATTTGTTTTGTAAAATATTAAATAAACAAAATATACTGTTGGAAAAGAATAATGAAAATAATAGGGACCACTATTATTTCTATTTATATATCTGTAGCATGTAGCGGCTCCCCTCTGAATCAGAGCCCCATTTGTGCTGTACAGAAACATAGCAAGAAAAAGAAGGCCCTGCCCAGAGTTCACAATCTAAATAGATAAGGCAGACAAAGCATGGGAGAAAGGAAGTATTCTTCCCATTTTGGAGGTGAGGAGATAATATGAGCACAGAGAGATAAAATGTCTTGTCCCAGGCCACACAGGAACGCTGTGGCAAAGCCAGGACTTGAATGCCGATCTCCTGAGTCTCAGCACATTGCCTTAACTACAAGGCCAAGCTACAATACAGCCACATAGGACCCTGGACTCATTGTGGTGGCACGGTGTAATAGAGAATTCAAATTTTACTCTTTTTATGTTTTCAGTAATTGAATCAAATTTCAGGGTTATTGAGTTCAAGAACAATGAGAAACAGCTGTCAAGTATATGAAGCTGAAAACAGTCTTGAGAAGAATGTTCTTTGAGGATTTCTGATGTAACCCAGTGGCCAGAGATGGGCCCAAGCCAGGGTGTTCAGGTCTGGTTCCCAAAATTTTAGGAATAACTGGACCCGGGACTTGGTTTCTAGCCCATTTCTCCTTTAATGTTCTTTGTATGTTTGGTAAATACCATAAGAAAAGGAAATAAGTCATTAACAAATATCAACCATTCTCCTGTTCGGACATGACCGTCACTCCACCTCCCTCCACTCACCTTTCTGTTCCTTTCTCCCATAGGCATCGTTGTCCTTCCCGCATGCTGCCCTGCACTCCTCAAATGTTCTTTCTGATCCCATATGCCATGTAACATCCTTCCTCTTTCTCCTCTGCCTCTCAACTCATCTTTTTCTACAACCCCTCAAACAACCTAATCCCTTAGTTCCTTATAAACAACTGGGGGAAAGAAATAGGATGAAAGTAGGGCAGGTTAAAAAATTATCCATTGAAACTTTTTCTCCCCCCAACAGAAAACAGAAAATGGGGTTTTCAACTAGATGAACATTTTCACAGAAAGTATCAGCTTCCCTTGAAAAATTTTTAATGTATTGTTTAAAAATAATTGAAAACTTCAGTTTTTGGTTTTGCATCCCTGCCCATCCTGGCTAATAGCCATTGATTGACCTGTCCTCCATGAACTTATCTAGTTTCCCCTCAAACAGCAAAAAAATTAAAGTTAATTAATTAGGGGTCTTCGACAAAGAGTCAAAATTTCTCTCTCTCTCTCTCTCACACACATACACACACCCCTACCCACCCACTCCAGCAATGATTTTTTTGTTCCTTATTCCTTTTGTTCCCCTTCCTTGGTTTGTATGTTGTCTTTTTAGGTTGTAAGTATAGGTGTAGTTTGACTTCTATATTGGGGTGGGGGGAAGAACATGACCTCTCCAGTCAGGCTAATGGGGTCACAAATTCTGTGTCTGCCCACAGGGGTGCCATTTTTTTGGGGGGGGAGGGGACGATTTTAACCATGATTCCAGGGGCTACTTAGGCAACAGATAATTTAGAAGTTTTCTGACAGGAGCTCTGTATCTAATTCCTATATCAAGAAAGAAAATTAAGTATTGGAGACAATTTTTTATTTTAGAAGGTGGAGAAAGCTACTAGGGGAGAGGCTGTACTAGATTTTATTTTGACAAATAGGGAGGAACTGGTGGAGAATTTGAAAGTGGAAGGCAGCTTGGGTGAAAGTGATCATAAAATGATGAGTTCATGATTCTAAGGAATGGTAGGAAGGAGAACAGCAAAATAAAGACAATGATTTCAAGAAGGTGGATTTTAGCAAACTCAGGGAGTTGGTAGGTAAGATCCCATGGGAACCAAGTCTAAGGGGAAAAACAACTGAAGACAGTTGGCTGTTTTCAAACAGACATTATTAAGGGCACAAGAGCAAACTATCCCACTGCATAGGAAAGATAGGAAGTATGGCAAGAGACCACCTTGTTTTTACCAGAAGATCTTCAATGATCCAAAAATTAAAAAAAAAAAAAAAATCCTACAAAAAAGTGGAAACTAGGTCAAATTACAAAGGATATACAAATATAAACAAAGAACACAACTATGTAGGGACAAAATTAGAAAGGCCAAGGCACAAAACAAGATCAAACTAGCTAGAGACAAAGGGTAACAAGAAAAAATTCTACAAATACATTAGAAGCAAGAGGAAGACCAAGGACAGGGTAGGCCTGTTACTCAATGAGATGGGAAAAACAATAACAGAAAATGTGGAAATGGCAGAGGTGCTTAATGACATCTTTGTTTCGGTTTTCACCAAGAAGGTTGGTGGTGATTGGACGTCTAACATAGTGAATACCAGTGAAAATGAGGTAGGAGCAGAAGAGGCTAAAATAGGGAAAGAACAAGTTAAAAATTACTTGGACAAATTAGAAGTCTTCAAGTCACCAGGGCCTGATGAAATGCATCCCAAGGAGCTGACTGAGGAGATATCTGAGCCATTAGCGATTATCTTTGAAAAGTCATGAAAGACGGGAGGGACTCCAGAAGACTGGAAAAGGGCAAATATAGTGCCAATCTATAAAAAGAGAAATAAGGACAACCCAGGAAATTACAGACCAGTCAGCTTAACTTCTGTACATGGAAAGATAATGGCCCAAATAATTAAACAATCAATTTGCAAACATTTAGAAGATAATAAGGTGATAAGTAACAGTCGGCATGAATTTGTCACAAACAAATCATGTCAAACCAACCTCATAGCTTTCCTTGACAGGATAACAAGCCTTGTGGATGGGGGGGAAGCGGTAGATGTGGTATATCTTGACTTTAATAAGGCTTTTGATACTCTCTCACATAACCTTCTCAAACAAACTAGGGAAATGCAACCTAGATGGAGCTACTATAAGGTGGGTGCAAAACTGGTTGGAAAACCATTCCCAGAGAGTAGTTATCAGTGGTTCACAGTCACACTAGGGGGCATAACGAGTGGGGTCCTGCAGGGATCAGTTTTGGGTCTGGTTCTGTTCAATATCTTCATCGATGATTTAGATAATGGCATAGATAGTACACTTATAAAGTTTGCTGAAGATACCAAGCTGGGAGGGATTGCAAGTGCTTTGGAGGATAGGATTAAAATGATCTGGACAAATGGGAAAAATGGTCTGAAGTAAATAGGATGAAATTCAGTAAGGACAAATGCAAAGTACTCCATTTAGGAAGGAACAATCAGTTGCACACATACAAAATGGAAAATGAGTGCCTAGGAAGGAGTATTGTAGAAAGGGATCTGGAGGTCATGGTGGACCACAATCTAAATATGAGTCAACAGTGTAACACTGTTGCAAAAAAGCAAACATCATTCTGGGATGTATTAGCAGGAGTGTTGTAAGCAAGACACGAGAAGTAATTCTTCCACTCTAGTCTGCGCTGATTAGGCCTCAACTGGGGTATTGTGTCCAGTTCTGGGTACCACATTTCAGGAAGGATTGGACAAATTGGAGAGAGTCCAGAGAAGAGCAACAAAAATGGTTAAAGGTCTAGAAAACATGACCTATGAGGGAAGATTGAAAAAATTGGGTATGTTTAATCTGGAAAAGAGAAGACTGAGGGGGGGGGGAAGAGAGACACGACATTATAACAGTTTTCAAGTACATAAAAGGTTGTTACAAGGAGGAGGGAGAAAAAAATTGTTGTTCTTAACCTCCGAGGACAGGACAAGAAGCAATGGGCTTAAATTCAGCAAGGGAGGTTTACGTTGGACATTGGGAAAAAAATTCCTGTCAGGGTGGTTAAGCACTGGAATAAATTGCCTAGGGAGATTGTAGAATCTCCATTATTGGAGATTTGTAAGAGCAGGTTAGACAAACACCTGTCAGGAATGGTCTAGATAATACTTAGTCCTGCCATGAGTGCAGGGGACTGGACTAGATGGCCTCTCAAGGTCCCTTCCAGTCCCATGATTCTATTATATTATACCCACTCAGCTCTAATACTAACAACATGTTCGGACATCTTGTGGCAAGTCATTTAAGGGACACTGCTTAGGTGTAAAATTGTATATATATTCTCACTCATATATGCTTACTGAAGTCAGAAGGGACCATCATGATCATCTAGTCTGACCTCCTGCACCTTGCACGCCACAGAACCTCACCCACCCACTCCTGTAATAGACCCCTAAGCTCTGGCTGAGTTGCTGAAGTCCTCAAATCATGATTTAAAGACCAAGTTACAGAGAATTCATCATTTACACTAGTTTAAACCTGCAAGTGACCCAGGCCCCATCCTGCAGAGGAAGGCACCCCCCGCCACACACAGGGCCTCTGCCAATCTGACTTGGGGGAAAATTCCTTCCTGACCCCAAATATGGTGATTAGTTAGACCCTGAGCAAGTGGGCAAATCCAACAGGAAGATACCTGGGAAAGAATTCTCTGTACTAACTCAGAGCCCTCCCCATCTAGTGTCCTGTCTCCAGCTGTTGGGGATTTTTGCTACAGTCAATCAATGATGGGCCACATGCCATTGTAGGCAGTCCTGTCATACCATCCCCTCTATAAACGTATGAAGCTCAGCTTTGAAGCCAATTAGGTTTTTTGTCCCCACTGCTCCTCTTGGGAGGCTGTTCCAGAACTTCATTGCTCTAGTGGTTAGAAACCTTTGCCTAATTTCAAGCCTAAACTTGATAGCCAGTTTATATCCATTTGTTCTGGGGTCCACATTGGTGCTTAACTTAAATACTCTTCTCCCTCCGATGTATTTATATAGAGCAATCATATCTGCCCTCAGCTTTCTTTTGGTTAGGCTAAACAAGCCAACCTCTTTGAGTTTCATCTCATAAGGTAGGTTTTCCATTCCTTAGATCATCCTAGTAGCTGTTCTCTGCACCTGCTCCGGTTTGAATTAATCTTTCTTAAACATGGGAGACCAGAACTGCACACAGTACTCCAGGCAGGGGCAGCTCTAGGCACCAGCAAAACAAACAGGTGCTTGGGACAGCAAATTACCAGGGACGGCATAATGCTGGGGTCCCACCTCCGACCTGGGGCAGTGTCCTGCGCTGGATCCTGACAACCCTATTGTTCTCTGACCGGGTGCCAGCGGGGCTGTGCGGCGGGGCAGGGGGAGCTGGCTCATTGGGGATCGTGTCCCTGCCACTCTCCCACAGGCAGCAGCCAGCCCCCCTCAGGCAGGAGCCGGTAGCACGGCCCTGCCCCGGTCACGGAGCGCAGGGTGTGGCAGCGGAACATGGCGGCCAGGCGGGCCACTCCTCCAGCGCCGGCTGCGGTCTCCTCCTCGGCTTGTCCCCACCTCTGCCTCCGCCTCCTCCTCCCCCCTGCGCCGTCTCCTGCCAGGGGAGGGGAGCGGCAGCCTGGGCTGAGCCGAACTCGTGCCGCTGCGCAGGCCGAGCCCGCAGCTGGCTCGCGGGGGTCCCTGGGAGCGGGAGGCCTGGGCACGCTGCTCTGTGATCACCAGCCGCCGGCTGCTCTTCCCTGGACCCCGGCAGCCAAACCCCTCAGCCGCCCCAGCTCGCGCTGCGTGAGAGCTACAGGGGCCCCCCGCCCAGCTGGCTCTGTTCCCGGCCACGCCCGGGACTCTGGGGTGTTGCTGAGGCTGTCCCAAGCCAGGCTCCCCGGGGTCCACTGCCCCTCCAGCCATGGGGGCCCTAGGCCAGTGTGGGAGCCAGGCCACAGGCCTGCTCTCAGAGCCTCCTCCCCTCCCCTCCCGCATAGCAAGACGTGGGACCATGGGCAGGGCTGCTACAGCCATTTCAGACTGGGATTGGCACCGGGGGAGTGGAGGTGATTGTGCCCTGGCTGGAGGGACCGGGCAGCCGCCCCCCCCCCCCACCACGCCCGCTGCTTGCTCCTGCCGGCACAGGGCTGCGACGCCCAGCTCCGTAGGGCAGCACCAAGCCCCCGGCGTGCTCGCGGGGAAGGAGAGACAGGAGGCAGAGCTGTTCGGTGTCTCCCACGCAGCTCCAGGCCCCTCTGGCTACTCGGCAGCGACAGCCAGGCTGGGTAGCCCACCAGCAGCGTGACTTGGTCCGACCCGCACGGACCACATGAGCCCTGGGGTTGGCACTGATGTCCTGCCTATGCCAAGGCCTCCGGCACAGGAGCAGCCCTAGCTCTGCCCAGGCAGACACAGCCCAGCTTGCTCCTTGGCCGGCCCAGTGAGTAATGAGTACACTAGTAGGAAACTGTTTTATTTCACTAACTACAAATTCTGTGTTCATTTTTAAAAAATTTTAAACAGTCAAAAACAAAACAAAACATTGCAAAGTGCAAATGTGTAAAAGCCAAAAAAAAAGGGGGGGGGGGGGGGGGGGGCCAAATTTTTTTTTTTTTTGGGGGGGAAAAAAACCTAGAGCCAGCCCTGACTCCAGGTGAGGTCTCACCAGTGCCTTGTATAATGGTACTAACACTTCCCTGTCTCTACTGGAAATACCTCACCTGATGCACCCCAGGACTGTGTTAACCTTTTTCACAGCTGCATCACATTAATAGCTCACAGTCATCTTGTGATCGACCAATACACCCAAGGTCTCTCTCCTCTTCTGTCGCTTCCAACTGATAAGTCCCCAGCTTATAGCAAAAATTCTTGTTATTTTTGTCTAAAAAAATCAGTTACCTTCTCAAAGAAATATTAGTAACTTTTTTACTACCTCTTGAATACAAGAATTGAAACAATTGTAGAAAAATCGTCAATTACTTTCTATCATTTAGGCTACTTACTTTTTGCAATTCACCAAGCTTGGAACAGATAATTTAACTGTAGGAAACATCCTAACAGCCCTTTCTTAACTTAATCAAGTGTTAATCACTTGGTTTATAAACAAAATTCTGACTCCCTGTCTCAGAGGCGCAAGCTGGGAGCAGTCTCCTCTCTCCTCTGCAGAAGGTTACATTGCACACTAAGGCTGCCTGCCAGAGGTTTGCAGTTTGGGGGGACAACACCCCATTATGCCCCACCCCAATTCCACCCATGGTTGTAAGTGTCGCAGTTCTCGGCAACTGCACCTATATCCCCACTATACAGTCCAGCCACTCTCAGGCTTCCAGCTCCTCAGCAAGTCATCTTTCTTAGGTGAAGAGTCGCATCTCTCTCCCTCCCCCTCCCGACTGGTGCATTTCCAAGCTGCACAATTCTCGGCCTCTTCTGTGAATTCCCCTGCAGAGCCAGACTGCCTCAAGCAGGCCTGCTTTACTTTTCTCCTCAGACTGTCAACAGGATAAGTGCCACAGTTAAGTTGCCACACAGCTCTTTCTAAGCAAATACATTTATTCTTAAGGTAAATGCATTACAGAGAAAACATTAAAACAATAAAAGAACCTACATGAATACTAATAAGTTTACCAGCAATCACCCCACCTTGAACAAGGACTGTGGCAGGTGAACAGTCCTTCAGACCACACCTAGGAGTTTTTTCTGTGGTTATAGGTTCATAATCATTGTTTCACAACAAGCGTGAATTTTACTGTCATTACTATAACCCACCTGGGTCTTTGAAGAGACGGTGAATAGATAATCAGCCAGACTATGTTTTTTTCCTCAAGGGACAGCTTCAAAAGGATAGATCTAGAGGTGGGTAATTTGCATTCCCCTCTTCTTAAGTATTTCCTAGGAATACCACTTAACTTTGTCTAGCACATTTTCAAAAGAGTACACTTCCCAGGGTTTATGTTAGCCATGTTTTCCCCTTAAAGTTACATACAATTCCCCAATAATACATAAACATTTGCATTCTTAATACAATGAACTCTTAGGATGCTTAACCTTAATCCAATAAGGTTTACCCTGGATATTGCAGGAAATTGCCATACTTGTCATAGTAAGCTCTTTGGGGCAGAGACCTTTTTAATATTTTTGTAAACTGTACATCTCATTTTTGATATATAAATAGTAGTAATTTTTAACAAGCGGCCTTACATGATGAAATGTATGATATGGGTATATTCCTATTTTAGATGCGAGTCATATAGCTCTGCCATGTAAACAGTGATAATTACTGTGGCATTTCAGATTCTCACTAGGTAACAGCACATGCATGGAGGCTCAGGAAAGTAGTGAAGCAACCACAAGATTTCAGAGAAGAAATCCATAGCTTCTGGATCCCTGAAAATCAACTGAGAAAGAGAAAAGCAGGATAAAGTTTGGATCAACCTTTAGGAGGTATTCTGGCTGGCTGCAAGGCAGCTGACCTTTTAAAAGGTTATAAAAGCTGCTTTGCTTAGGGACAGTGTTAAAGGGGAAGAAGGTGTTCTTAGGAACAGGAAATCTTTATTGCTGTAGCTACACTTCATCTGAGGGAAAAGGGGAACTACCTACTGCCCAAATGAATCCTGGATGAATTACACTAAGATAAATAGGTCCAAGATTTGTCCAGGTGTGCATACCTAGGCCCATGGTACAAATTAAATCCCATGACTCCTGGGATCTTCGAAGCATACTCATGAGTCCATCACAACATACAAGACAGAGCCTTTCTTTTACAACAAAAACAAGTCGGGAATGAACCACTTCCAGAGGATGGCTTGAGATGCTATAGAAATTGAGGATTTTTTCAATAGACTACTTTTGGGGAGGTTGAAAATACAAATGGAATTTTTATTTATATTTTTTAAACTGGCAAATTTTATTTTTGGTTGCAGTTTAAGTAGGGCAAGGTAGCGGAAAATTCCATTTGACAAACATAATTCAGCTCTTTTCTTTGTAATGAAACAGAATGTAATTCACAGCTTTTGTTTAAGTATGTCCTTGAATAGTATGTATTGTCTGCTAACTGTCTGCCTCCGTTCATCACTTTTGAAAACAACTGTGGTAATTTTAGATCCCTTTAGGTGGCTCGGTATTTTCAGATGAGACAGTCCATCTATCTATGCCAGTGCATTAGTGGCTTGACAAAGAGTTTTTCCATCACTAACACAGGATCATAGCTTGTACGTTGACCCTCATGGATTCAGTTCAGAGCATTTGATCTCAGAACTAGGCTGGGATGAACAACAAAAAAATCTAATCAGGTGATGGCATGAAGGAAGAGATAATATAATAAACAGAATGACTGTCTCAAACGTACTTATCTCGGTTTACCATCAAGTAGTTTTTTTAATATATGTGAGGAAATGGAACTGCCTACAATGGTCAGACTGAAGTTCAGGTAGATAGAGAGTGAGTCCATTCAGGCTTTTAATATTGAGCATGAAAATCCCCACTAGAGATCCAGCATACATCATGTAGAGTGGCCTAGTACTTCTGAGCAAGTAGAGAACCAGTGCACCTAAAATAGCAGATTCCTCTTCTTTGAGTCAAGTGCTCCTCTGGATTATGGCAAAATCACTATGATCTTTTGGGACTCAATGGGGGCCTGCTGTTTGTTTTCCAAGTACTTACCAAGGTACCACAGTGACAGACTGAGATGGAGTCCCTGATTTAAGCACGGGACAGGTATGGAAGAAGCAGCCATGGGGAAAGCTTCCCCACGCTGCAGTGCCAATGCATGCCTCAGCCCTGATTTAGAGGATTCTCCTCTGACGGTGAAAGCATAATTGAATCCCTTTGGATTATTTAGTTCTTGGCCTTTCTGCTGAGATTGAGAATCAGAGTCAACTGCAATGGTAATCTGTGAAATGGACGCCTGTCAGTTAGAAACTGGACTGACAGCCCGACCTTATTTCACAGAGGCCACCAAGCAGCAATTGAATGACGACTTTCAGTCCCTACCAATCCATGTTGGATTTGAACTGGAGACCTAGAGGAGAAAACTCCTGTATCCCATTATGAATCCCTTATGGCAGCTAGGTCTTCTTGACCAATTAATCTATCCTGACTTTCCTAGTTTTCTTGATTTTTTCTGCAGGTTACAGTAGCTTGCAATGCAAGTGAATAGTCCTACTGCTCCAGGGCCAATGCCAACAAAACAAAACAAATGTAAGTGGCCCTTCCTCAACTCTGGCAATTTCCCTCCGACCCCCACCATAGACTTAACGTATCACTTCTGTGTTGTCTTTGTCTCCATGAGCCTGTGAAGCAAGAGTTGTGATTGACGTCTGAACCTCAAAATTAAGCATCCCCGTACTTTACAAGTGACATTTTGCTCCTTTTTGGCACTGGAGTCATTTACTAATTTTTTCCAAGATGTTGAGTTACAATGCTCCACATAATCTGAAACCCCGGCACCTGTTGATTCATGCCTTTATTTATAGAAGAGAAGATCCCCACTGAACATCCACAACTACAGGTTGTGACAACCTCTCAAATGCCTTTTAAAATCCACAAACCTCTGCCCAGTTAGACTATTTTAAGAAAGAGCATATAGCCATTTTTTCCTAAGTGAATTTAATCTTAGAACTTGCTGCCACACTGAGAGCTTGGTGATGGAAATTGCTGTTAACTTGCTTCACAGAAGAGAAGAGTATCCCATGTTGTAATGGAACACAGACGCTAAAAGGAACATGGAATTACATATATCAAAGTGGAATTACATACCTCAAAGCCTTTTAAACTCAAAGGAGCACTAAACTCAAAGGCTAAATGTTCCTCGACATTATCTGGATATCAACTGAGGGTACGCTGTGGTGTGTTGAATAGAAAGGGGATTGTCACCTGTAAATGGGCATGCATGCCCTGTAGTGCCCCCTGATGACCAAGTGTGGCTGTGCTGAGCCAGCCTCAATTTCTCATTAGCTCAGGCTCCCTTAAAAAAGTCCATGCAGGTCACATGTTCAAAACATTCCACCTTCTGGTGTCCTATTTATTACATCTAGCACACCGTCTTTCAAAAGAAAGCTCAAACCTACAAGGTTTTCATTCCAGTTTCAGCTGGGCCCGGCCCCTCCTCCATTGTGGTCCGTCCTCTATTTAACAATTCTTTTGCCCCAGTCTCAAGCTGGGGAACAGCCCCTCCTCCCTGGGGGTCTGTCGTCATGTTCTCCCTGCACCTCTTGCTTGGAGTTGAGCCTCTTTCATAGGCCTTCCCCTCTGATGTCTTCTCCCTGCTGACTCAGGGCCCTGCAATATCCATCTTACTCCCTACGATATCTGCAGACATCACTCCCAATCACCTGCAGCTGTTTTCCCTTTTTATAAGACCCAGGTGCCAACCCCACTGAGCAGCAGGTCATCAAGTCCAGGTGCACTGGACCCTGCTCTCTTTCTCACGGGGGGGGGGGCGGCAAGTCACACTGTGACATTAACCCTGTAGAAGGCCTCAACTCCCACAACCTACAGACTCAATGGGTGCTGAAGTGGTTGGCTTGGAGACAGCTAAGCTTCACTTGTTTCTCCCTCACAGAACCTCTAGGACAAGTTAATGACGACTAGCATTAACTTGCACAGGTTTCCCTTTTGTGCTGTCTGTCTTCCCACCATGCATGGTTTCTGATCTTCCCTACAGTGTAGTCTGGTCTCCTCAACAGAGACCCTGTTTCTGCCATAATGTTCTTATGATATTTAAATAAAGTTCCCTCGGGTGCTATCTAATGCTTTAAAAGGGTCTTGCACCCAGACACACACCAAAAAGAAACTGACTGCCCAGCAACTAAAAAAACAAAAACAAAAAAACATTCAGACAGACTTCAGAAATGAGCTCAGGCAGTGGATCCAGAGCCAGATTTGTCTGTAAATTGCAATTCTTCTCTTCAGTGTTCTGGGTTGTTTGGGTTTGGTATTTCAATTCAGCCCATTAGAGAGCAAGGCCCAAATTGTAAGGTTCAGATCCATACCTGTTCTTTGCCAAAGTTGCTACTGATGCTATAGTTTCAGTTTAGGGGTCTCTGTCTCTCATTATACTATATTATACACACAAAAAATAACATTAAAAGACTATTAAGGTTGCAAAGCCAAGCACTCTAAAGTTAGGAAATGCTAGAATTAAGGTTACCTATGCAACCTTAATTTAGCCTCCGTGTGTGTAAGCATTATGATACAGACTTTAATTACATGGATCACATACTATTTTTTCCATAGATTCCCCCCGCTTCTTTCAGTGCATAGGATGGACCCGCTTTGAAGATGAATCAGCGCTGTGTAGTGAAGAAGAATGTCAGTAAAGTGGGGATAATAATGCCCCCTCATGCCACAGAGGTATTGTGTAAATAAATTCATTAATGTTTGTGAAGCACTCGGATACCGTAGTAACGAGCCCCACAGAAAAGCCCACGAGGAAACTAATAATTGTCTTCAGAATGGTGTGCAGTAAATAAGGCCTAGGTCCACACATTGAACAATGGGGAGCAGGGGGGGAATATTGAATAGCTGCTTGTAAAGTGAGCACATCTCATCCTGTGCACCCGTGTGTGTGGGGGGGAGGGGTGGGAGAAACAGTATGGGATCATGTAATTAAAGAATGTAGCACAATGGACAGTGGGCTGGATTAAGGTTGCATAGGCAACCTTAATTCTGGCACTTCCTGACTTTTGAGTGCTTGACTTTACAACCCGAATAATCTTTTTAACCTACTTTTTAAAAAAAATAAAAAAAATAGGTACAGTCACATACAGCTCTTCCCTCCAGCATGTTAAAAGCTACATGCATAAAGATAAATGTAAAGCACCTTTTTATATCCATCTTTTACTAAATTGCATCTGTGTATTTTTTAAATACATTTTATTTTGGAACCACAATATAGTTGACCACCATTGCATTAAAAGGCCTGATATAAAGCCCCTTAAAGTCTATAGGAGTTTTTCTATTGACTTCAAAGGATTGTACCTTTAGTTTCTCTATGCCGAACAATTAAGAAATGAATTAATTAATCCTAATCACAAACAAAAACTGTATCTAGACACCATGTAAATTGACATTAGTATAGTTAGTTGTACATTCCACACATTAACTTAGAATCATAGAATATCAGGGTTGGAAGGGACCTCAGGAGTTCATCTAGTCCAACCCCCTGCTCAAAGCAGGACCAATCCCCAACTAAATCATCCCAGCAAGGGCTTTGTCAAGCCTGACCTTAAAAACCTCTAAGGAAGGAGATTCCACCACCTCCTGGTAACCCATTCCAGTGCTTCACCACCCCCCTAGTGAAAAAGTTTTTCCTAATATCCAATCTAAACCTCCCCCACTGAAACTTGAGACCATACTCCTTGTTCTGTCATCTGGTACCACTAAGAACAGTCTAGTTCCATCCTCTTTGGAACCCCCTTTCAGGTAGTTGAAAGCAGCTATCAAATCCCCCCTTATTCTTCTCTTCTGCAGACTAAACAATCCCAGTTCCCTCAGCCTCTCCTCATAAGTCATGAGCTCCAGGCCCCTACTCATTTTTGTTGCCCTCCGCTGGACTCTTTCCAGTTTTTCCACATCCTTCTTGTGGTGTGGGGCCCAAAACTGGACACAGTACTCCAGATGAGGCCTCACCAATGTTGAATAGAGGGGAATGATCACATCCCTCCATCTGCTGGCAATGCCCCTACTTACACAGCCCAAAATGCCGTTAGCCTTCTTGGCAACAAGGGCATACTGTTGACTAATATCCAGGTTCTTGTCCACTGTAACCCCTAGGTCCTTTTCTGCAGAACTGCCTAGCCATTCGGTCCCTAGTCTGTAACATAAGAACATACATAAGAGCATAAGAACGGCTGTACTGGTTCAGACCAAAGGTCCATCTAGCCCAGTATCCTGTCTACCGACAGTGGCCAATGCCAGGTGCCCCAGAGGGAGTGGACCAACAGGCAATGATCAAGTGATCTCTCTCCTGCCATCCATCTCCATCCTCTGACAAACAGAGGCTAGGGACACAATTCCTTACCCATCCTGGCTAATAGCCATTAATGGACTTAACCACTATGAATTTATCCAGTTCTCTTTTAAACGCTGTTATAGTCCTAGCCTTCACAACCTCCTCAGGTACAGAGTTCCACAAGTTGACTGTGCGCTGCGTGAAGAAGCACTTCCTTGTATTTGTTTTAAACCTGCTGCCTATTAATTTCATTTGGTGACCCCTAGTTCTTGTATTATGGGAATAAGTAAATAACTTTTCCTTATCCACTTTCTCCACATCACTCATGATTTTATGTACCTCTATCATATCCCCCCTTAGTCTCCTCTTTTCCAAGCTGAAGAGTCCTAGCCTCTTTAATCTCTCCTCATATGGGACCCGTTCCAAATCCCTAATCATTTTAGTTGCCCTTTTCTGAACCTTTTCTAGTGCCAGTATATCTTTTTTTAGATGAGGAGACCACATCTGTACGCAGTATTTGAGATGTGGGCGTACCATCGATTTATATAAGGGCAATAATATATTCTCAGTCTTATTCTCTATCCCCTTTTTAATGATCCCTAACATCCTGTTTGCTTTTTTGACCGCCTCTGCACACTGCGCTGACATCTTCAGAGAACTATCCACGATGACTCCAAGATCTTTTTCCTGACTCGTTGTAGCTAAATTAGCCCCCATTATATTGTATGTATAGTTGGGTTTTTTTTTTCCAATGTGCATTACTTTACATTTATCCACATTAAATTTCATTTGCCATTTTGTTGCCCAATCACTTAGTTTTGTGAGATCTTTTTGAAGTTCATCACAGTCTGCTTTGGTCTTAACTATCTTGAGCAGTTTAGTATCATCTGCAAACTTTGCCACCTCACTGTTTACCCCTTTCTCCAGATCATTTATAAATAAGTTGAATAGGATTGGTCCGAGGACTGACCCTTGGGGAACACCACTACTTACCCCTCTCCATTCTGAGAATTTACCATTAATTCCTACCCTTTGTTCCCGGTCTTTTAACCAGTTCTCAATCCATGAAAGGACCTTCCCTTTTATCCCTTGACAGCTTAATTTACGTAAGAGCCTTTGGTGAGGGGCCTTGTCAAAGGCTTTCTGGAAATTTAAGTACACTATGTCCACTGGATCCTCCTTGTCCACATGTTTGTTGACCCCTTCAAAGAACTCAAATAGATTAGTAAGACACGATTTCCCTTTACAGAAACCATGTTGACTATTGCTCAACAGTTTATATTTTTCTATGCGTCTGACAATTTTATTCTTAACTATTGTTTTGACTAATTTGCCCGGTACCGACGTTAGACTTACCGGTCTGTAATTGCCGGGATCACCTCTAGAGCCCTTTTTAAATATTGGCGTTACATTAGCTAACTTCCAGTCATTGGGTACAGAAGCCGATTTAAAGGACAGGTTACAAACCTTAGTTAATAGTTCCGCAACTTCACATTTGAGTTCTTCCAGAACTCTTGGGTGAATGCCATCTGGTCCCGGTGACTTGTTAATGTTAAGTTTATCAATTAATTCCAAAACCTCCTCTAGTGACACTTCAATCTGTGACAGTTCCTCGGATTTGTCACCTACAAAGCCGGCTCAGGTTTGGAAATCTCCCTAACATCCTCAGCCGTGAAGACTGAAGCAAAGAATCCATTTAGTTTCTCCGCAATGACTTTATCGTCTTTAAGCGCTCCTTTTGTATCTCGATCATCAAGGGGCCCCACTGGTTGTCTAGCAGGCTTCCTGCTTCTGATATACTTAAATGTTTTGTTATTACCTTTGGAGTTTTTGGCTAGCCGTTCTTCAAACTCCTCTTTGGCTTTTCTTATTACATTCTTGCACTTAATTTGGCAGCGTTTATGCTCCTTTCTATTTGCCTCACTAGGATTTGACTTCCACTTTTTAAAGGAAGTCTTTTTATCTCTCACTGCTTCTTTTACATGGTTGTTAAGCCACGGTGTCTCTTTTCTAGTTCTTTTACTGTGTTTCTTAATTTGGGGTATACATTGAAGTTGGGCCTCTATTATGGTGTCTTTAAAAAGCGCCCACGCAGCTTGCAGGGATTTCACTTTAGTCACTGTACTTTTTAACTTCTGTTTAACTAACCCCCTCATTTTTGCATAGTTCCCCCTTTTGAAATTAAATGACACAGTGTTGGGCTGTTGAGATGTTCTTCCCACCACAGGGATGTGCATGGGATTCTTCCATCCTAAGTGCAGGACTCTGCACTTGTCCTTGTTGAACCTCATCAGATTTCTTTTGGCTCAATCCTCTAATTTGTCTAGGTCCCTCTGTATCCTATCCCTACCCTCCAGCATATCTACCACTCCTCACAGTTTAGTGTCATCTCTAAATTTGCTGAGAGTGCAGTCCACGCCATCCTCCAGAACTTATAAATGTGCTATTTGTCAACTGCATGGCAATTAGTTAGCACATGTGAGAATGCCAGATGATAGCTTTATAATCTGAGACTGTAAGCATGAGAAAAGAAATTGGTGGCTAACCAAAAAACTTTCATCATGTTTTTTTCATACAGTGTGATGAGGATTTGTTTCGTTCTCTCCACAGAAATGGTCTTGCAGCGTTTTTCAAAACAGTTTAAATCCAGAAATCAAACAAAACACTAATGAAAAGTTGGACTGGAAAGACTTTATTTTGGCCTAAAATGAGACTGAGCTAATGCCACACTGTGGTATATCACACAAAGAAGGTAGATGAGAAGAAAGGGTTTGCTTAGCCCTATAGAACTTCTGTGTGTCTGTCTCTCTAGGGTTGGTTATACTCATCATTCTGGTATGCAAGACTTGAGCTGGAACAATTGAACAAAAAGCATACCCTGCTCTGAGAATCGTAAAAGTCTTGATGGACTACACAACACGAGTAATTCCAGGTTCTTACTGGAAAAAAAATTAAGAATACAAGGAGACATATTGCAGCAATTCCTTAAAAAATCTCTCTCTCTTCTAATGAGAAGACAAATTCCCACACGGCACCCATTATAAACTCCACAAGTAGGGAGGGGGAAAGGGATATTTCTTGCTGTCAGTGCCATTAAATAACACCTTGGGATAACACTTATGTGACAGCAGGATACATTAGTGAGCACACAAGTATTCTAGGGATATCAGAAGATAAACATTGAGACACTATACCTGTGAAGCTCTGCAAGTGAAGTAAGCGGAGTCCTCCAAGCAACTGTCATGCAGTCAAAGCCCCCCCACTATCCATGTTATAGTTATTTACAAGAGGATGTAAAATGCCTTACTGATGCAATTGTGGGACTACTACTGAAAAAGCAGCAAAAGCAAGGAGAAGACAGTAAAGCACTATACATGCTTTCTTCAAGCAGTTTAAGAAGCCAGAGGACTTAGAGGAGTAGCTGAGAAGTGGACAACAGCCAGAAGTGAGATTGAAGATAAGAAGTGGTATTTCAGCTAATGTTACTAACCAGCCAAAACAGAACAATTACGTAGAAAGCTGAAATGAAAGAGTTGTTTTAAGAAAAGCTGCCAGTATGTATTAAGGCAAAAAAAGAACAGAATAAAATGGCCTCCCAGTGGCACTGCTCCTAGTACATGACCTATGCAGTACTAGATTGCTATGTAGATGTGCACATTTTATTTTTGAATGGTTTCCTTATAGTTAAATAAATCACATCATATACAATTGTCTTTTTATTTGGCAATATTTCCTATTTCAGTGGGATAAAATAAAATAATTTCAAGTCTGAGATTCTAAAGAAAGTGTGGGAGTTGACAGCATATAATTTATAGGAGCAAAATCATTTCTGTGGTTTATAATTTTCACTTGAAAGACAATCCAGATACCTGGGGGGCATATCCACAGCTGGTGTAAATTGTCATAGTGCCATTTGCTTCAATGGAGCCAGCTATGACAATTTATACCAGGTTACATGCAAAATATGCACACAGAAAAATATTGTACTCTCAAAAAGTTCTGATCAGTAACAGCACTTAAAATGCGTGAAAATACATACTTAGAAAAGGGTACTCGCTCATATTTTAGATGATTGCTACCTGACACCATGAATGAATTCCTCCTACCCATTTTTTGTACAATGGGTTAGGTGCATATGATAATAAAAACTTAGAAGACAAGCCGTGAAAGTAATAATATATATGCTGAGTTACCCAATAATTCAGCAGGGAAAAGAGAGTACCAGTCAGTAATGCCATGGAACATAGCTGACGTGCTATCACTAAAGAACAGTAATCAAACATAAGGAAAATGTAGCACAAAATTGAATGAGTCACCACAAGAAGTTAATCAGAATCTTCTCTATGGGAAAGATTGGGGCTAGCAATTTTTTTTTTTTTTTAAATGGTTGGAAGATTTAGGTCAGGTTATTCCATTGAAATCATCAACCTACAGTGGGCACTATGAAGGGCTGTATTGCCCCACTAAAAGATAGACTTAAAGCCGTGTAGAATCTCTACCCAATAGAACGTGCAAAATTTGGGACTAAAACAAGTGACATTCTTAGAAAACAGCGATGTCCACCCTCCCTACCAGTTTTTATTTACTCTGACTGAAATAGTAGTAGTGCAGTCCTTATTTTCTAAAAGATTTTGGGTATATGTGAAATCGCTGGGAAAATTAACATTGTGGATAAATGGGAGTGAAATGCATGTTTATACATTACTCTTAGGGCACATGACTTCATTTAACTGAGATTTTCAGTAAATCAGAGATCAGGCAATTGGGGATGCGTGCAGTAAACTTGAAATTATTTCTTGGATTGATTCTTTTTTTTTTTTTATGAAGGGAGGAAAGGTTTTTTTTTCTAAATATGTTTTTGTGATCAAAAGGTTAAAAAAAGCCGGTTCCCTGTAAAAATAATAAAATATGCAAGTTTACTGCTTGTGAAAGATACTAGGTTGACAGTGCTGCTAACAGTTCAGGAGTGAGAATTGCATATGCACGAGGAAGCAAAAACCTTGCACTAAAACTTCCTGCTCTCTGACTGACCTGATATACTGCATCTTGGTGTGCGTGTGTGTATCACGTGTGCAAGAGAAGAAAATGCTGAAGATAATGAAATAAAAAATGGACAGTATTTTAAAAGGGTGCTCTCACAATGCTCCTTCAATGCAAAGGCCTTGAACATGCCTCCCTGAGCGACTGCATCTCTCCCCATCCCATATTGTCACAGCTCCTACCAGCAGAGCACTCAGATGTTGTCTTGTTCCTGCTGCTGGCTTAAATAGGTCCAGCAGACCAATCAGCTGCTCCAGGACTCTGCCACTACGACTACAGGGTGGAGCCTCAAACTGGGGCTGGGCTTCATAGTTGCAGGGTAAGCAAGCTTCAGCAGGCTGCCAGATGGAGGGTTGGAGCATGGCTGCTCCTATAAACCCTGCAGACCCACGTTTGAGACCCATAGAGGTCATGACAGTTATGGGGCAGATCCTCAGTTGGTCTGAATGATCATAGCTCCATTGTGGAGTTTTCCTCTCTCGCATTATATACACATCACTGAAGTTTCCCATTCCCAACCAAGTACCATAGTCCAGGGTATATGTACAGTTGGTTTTGTTTTTTTTCCCTTCTGACTACTACTTTTTTTTGGTCACTCCTTCCATTTCTGTGTTTTCTCTTTCATCCCATGAGGCTGAGACTGTACTTGGTTAAACTTCAGTCAAGTCAGACTGCATTTCATGAAAAAGTTGTGTTTTCTGATGTATTGTGTCAGTTTTGCTTCACTATGAAGTAAGACTATGGGCAAAAGAGAATGGCTTATCCATCTCCACAGAGTGCCAAATGTTAACCTTATACAGTTTATTTGCAACTTGAGATTTTATACTTCTAGAAGACAAGAATATCTTTTTCAGGTTTACAATCTGGAAAGTTGAATGGTTGAAACAGAGTTTTATTGGAGATGAACTACACTTGAGGAATGTAATAAATTTCATTTTCTGAATCTCTGATCCAGGAAAAAGTTCTTATAGCGGAGACAAGAGACTTATGATTCAGCAGAACCAGCAGTAAGACTTAAGAACAAAAACTAAAGCAAAACAAAAGGACATTTTTCTTTTGTCCTAATTCTGGACCTGATCCTGCTTCTAGTGGAAGTTTTGCTCCTGACTTCAATGGGATCAGGACTGGATCTTCTACGCTTGAGTGTTTCAACCTGCACAAGTGTGCTCATTTGATAGTTTTTAGACACACATATATTCATACATTTTTAAACATTTCTCTTCTCACTTAGCCAAATTCTGTTCTCATTTGCATCACTGTAAATCCGAAGTAGCTCCTTTGGCTTCAGTGAAGCTACTCTGGATTGACACTAGTATAGGAGCAAAATTCAGCCCACTGTCTTCATCTTGTTACCATGGTTATTTCTGAAATAAGCTATTGCTTTTCAGGAAACTTCAAAACCCACTTGATCACCACAAGTGGGAGATTTCCCAAAGACACTTCCTAGCCTCGAGCACCCTTTATCGCATCATCTGCTTCGGAATAGCTCCCTGAAGAAAATTTGAGCATCTCAATCTCTAGTAAGTACACCAAATGCAGCAATAGGTGAAGAGAGGAAGTAGCCTGAAAACAGCATTAGCAACAAAAGCGCAGTGCAATCATGATAGAATCAGTCAATGGTGTCTAGGAGTCATCAGTTTCAGTAAACCAATAACGTTGACTGGTGCTGAAAGCCCATTGATGAAGGGAGAGTGGCCTGAAAGTAATGTTGAAGACTGAATAAGAGCAAGAGAGGTTGTGGGAAAATTAGACTGGTACCTGGAAGCAGTAGAGTTTGGCAGATAGCAGAGAGAACACTATTTGGTTCTTCACAAAGACGTGGCTCTCCTACATCTCAGTTGCAGAAGAGAAAGTAACACGAGACAGGCTATTCTTGGGACTGCATAAAACCAAAGCATACTGGTCATCAGCCATGTTGCTCCAGATTTCCAGACAAAAGCAACTGGAGTACATTCAGAGAAGCATTTTCTCCAATATGTATCCAAACCAAGCCATACATCCAACTTTTTGAGGCCTGCACCTCACTACATAACACACACAACAATAGCAGCAACCATGCTCAAGGAAACCTCCAGCCATCACTCCATCCATCCTAATTACGCCATTTAATAGGACCTCAGTGACTTCGGAAGTAGCCTGAGCAGCATATTTTTAAGTAAAAGGTTAATCTTGAAACTGATCAGCGAGAGTAAAGCTTCCCATATCATCTTTCACCTCGAAAGAGAGAGCTAAATAATCCCTCCTCCTTACCGCTCCCCTCCCCCACATAAGAACCCCGTGTATTGAAGAAATCACAAAGTGGATGGGAAAAGGTGCAACATTATCAATGATTTTCATCTCTTCTAATTGGGCCACTGATGTATATTCAGTCCGTTATGCGCACTTCATTAGTTGTACAGATCAGTCTGCAAACTTCCATTTATAGTACAGGGTGGGAACAGTCTGATCGTTCGCTAGGACATGTAAACAAGTTCCCACAAATCTACTAAATAGGTACAGACAAATTCTTGGCTCTGCGAACAAAGGATACCATTTTCAAAAGTACCTAGCTGACTTAGGAGCAACAGTTATTTAAGTTCTCAAAAGTTATTTAAGTCCTCAGGAGTCGAAGTCTCATTGAAAGTCAATGGGGCTTGGGCTCCTAATCACTTAGGTGTTTTATAAAGTTTTACCTTGCATTCAACTACATCAGTGTAAATCTGGAGTAATTCTATAAATGTGGGTGGAGTTTCTCCAAATTTATCCTGGTCTGATTATGATTTACATTTGGTTCAGTCACTATAGCCCAGGTGTGATAAATAAAGTGGGGGGATAGCTCCCCAGTCAGCCAGTTAGCTGTAAAATCCCTCTTGGTAGCTGTTCTTTACTTGCTATAAAGGGTTAAAAAGTACACCAGGCAAGCTAGCATTTCTGCTGGTTTATTCACTGTGTTCATGCCAGTACCTCCCATTGCCTGCAGTAGTAACAGGGAAAAATTATTCAGTTCTGTTATTGTTCCTCCTTTGTGATGACAATTATTCTGACTATAATGAGGTTCTATTGCTCACCCCTGCCGATGGCTTGTGTATGTAGAGTTTGTGCCTCTAGCTGAAATATATTTGTGGGTCAGTCCCTTGTGCATTCTAAAGGGAGGACTGGGTTAGAGCTCTGCATTCCCTTGAAAGTGAGCCAAGTAGGAAGTTAAACGACGTGAATTTTTGCAGAAGTTCAAAAGAGTACACACTGTTGCAGACTATTTGGCTGGGCAGTGTGGAGCCTTCAGCTGTCCTGTGCTTGCATTGCACATTCACAGGAACATTTATTTATTTTTTTGGGGGGGGGAGAAAAGAGTGGCAAGGTCTCGGCCTCTCATTCCAAATCTCTGGCTGCTAGCTTTCGGTCATATGGTCCCTGGCCCTTATGTGGGAGAGGGATCCAACGGGCCTTTCTACCTCTTGCTAGGCAAGCACAAGGACCAGGCACAATTATGGGCCCTGTGTTCTTGATTGATCTCGCTGAACTTCCCTGGGGCTTCATGGAAGGATCAGGGAAAAGGGAAGGGCAGGGCATAGTGCACAGAAGTGATAGGTAGGGCAACTCTCTGGTGTCCCCACCCCTCTATCAAGGGCTTTTTAATAACTTCATGGGCAGATGAGATCTCACATGAAGGCTTCCTGCTATGCATGTGTGATTAAAATAAACACAAGTGCTAAGGAGAGAGAGAGAGCGCAATATCATTCACACATTAGTACCATGTGCCTTCTGACCATAATGTGAATATTGGATGTAATTATGTGCAAATAACCTAGTAATTTTTAAAGCTCATACCTGTTCTCCGTTGCCTTGCTTATATTTATTCATATAATCATGCCCTCATTTCCTTCTCACTCTTTCTGGTGAAACTGACTAAATGAAAAGTCAGGGTCAAAGGAGGACAAAATATTTTACAATATATCCACTGCTCTCTGTAAAAATAAATCAATCACTCTCTCGCTCTCCAGGTTCATTTCCCCTTAGCCCTGCAAAAAAAAAAAAAAAAAAAGTTAATGTCACATGAGACAAGGACAATAGACATGGGCCTAGACTTCAATCAATGGTTTGGTTTCAAGCCACCTATAAAGAGGAGACAGTAAGTTCTCCTTGGCAAATAGTTTTGGACAAAAATTTTACCTATGAAATGACCCTTTAAAGGGGTCATATCCTTAGCTGGTGTAAGCCATAGAGTTCCATGGCAATCAATTTATCTTCTAGAGTCTGCTGTTTTTCCCTGTTCTGTTGGTATATGGCTGTGGGTGGAAGCATGAGCCTGGAATTTCGTTTACATTACAGATTGACTATGTGATGGGAGGGGCCAGAGTGACTATCCTTCATTTTCCCCCCTGAATATCCAGTAGGTCATACTGTATTGTGCACTGTATTTTTCCTTGTTTAAGTCTTGCCCCCTATTTGGAGTCCTGAAAGCCCTACAAAGAGGGCAGCAGTGAAATTCAGATTCAAATTTCTCCATAGGGGCTAGGATCTGGTGGGTTGGCTCAAGTCCTATCATACTGTATGCATTTTACTACTTAGAACAAACTGGCATTTTTAAAAATTTCATTTTTCACTTTGCATGGATCTTTCCTTCCTCATGTTGGTTTCCACAAGGTACCTCATTCTGAATTTCAGATTCAGAATAGGCTTCCATCATGTCTTTACCCGCAGAAATCTTGATCAGCTAAAAATGTTAGTAGCTTGCTTTGGAAAATGAGATTCTGCTGAAACACCAGGGTCCCACAGCCCATCCTAAAGAGGATTTTTGATGTTGAAATCACTGTTTTATTTATATATGCCCCTTCAAAATCAGGTCAGGAAGCTGCATCTACTGTAAATTAGATGCTCTGTTTAATTTTTAATCAAAAAACTCTTAATGTATCATAGAACATGGCAGGCGCTTATGAATCATGAATCTTGCTGAAGGAGTTATGATCTGTATCTCATATAATTCATTACCTCACCACCCCACACATCCTCCTTTCTACTGTATGGTATCTCTTTAACGATCTCTCTTTGCTAAATATACACCTCAATAGGCTGATGTTATTTATAACCACCCAGCAGAGAGTCTGCATTTTAAGGTTATCATATAAAAAGACTCAGTAACACCAGTTACTTCCTCATTACACACACAGCATTCCATGGTCTTAAGCAGCAATAAACGTTTTGTAGGATTAGGGTGCAATGTGTACCATGTGTCTCAGTTCTGATGAAAAATAAATCCAAATAAAGTCCCTAAAAGGCCAATAATTTTCTATGCCTAAGTACTGTATTATTTTACTGCAGTTTGCATAATATCCTCAATATATTAGCTCTTAAAATGAGGTTTTATTCTGACAATGGACTACAGCGGGTTTTAAACTCAACAAAACCATTCTCTAGCGTGTCATAGCTGCTTACTATATAGGTAGAAATAAGTTTTCAACACTGTATTGGATGTAAACATCTCCTTTTGTTAGCTAAGTGCCTTCCACCTAAAGTCCAAGAGGTCCTTGAGAGCTACATTTTGTGAGGAGAGTCCTTGTCCTTCCATACAGGGACTACACTCTGTGCCTATGTTGGAACTGCCTCTGTAATCATGTAAGATGTTCTGTGGAAGTTGCAAGGGCAGGAACATCATCAATCCCTGCGAGGTAGAACCAACCAACTATACCTATATGATGGTGGTGTCAACACTGTACATGAAGACATGATGATTAATAACAGGTGAACTTGTAATGGCTGTAACATATCAGAGATCCCCCTCCGGAGATCACCTGATAGTAAGATTGCAAGTGACAGCAGAACAGCGTTTACAGTTGTATGCTAATCAATAAAACCAAGAAAGGATCTTGCAAGTAAGTGGCTCATTCTGGAATATGTACTGTATTTGTAGGAAACAACTTTAATTTTTTCAATAGTAGAACCTGGCCTCCCAGTCCAGAAAAGAGAGGAATGACCAGTCTTGAAAACAGTCTCTCTTTGCTGATGGTCTAACTCCTCAATCTTACTCTCCATTAAAGGAAAGGTAATTCACACTGGAAAGAACTGCATTTTCTAGGTTTACGCCAGTACAAACACAGCACTTCAATAAAAGTAACTTAGACTAGGGTGTGCAGATGGGCAGTGACGGGAGGGAAGAATTATATACATACATATATACACATACACACACATACATACATATACATATACACACACACACCCCTGTATGAAGGATAACAAGATGTTGACAGTGCAATTTTATGGGGAAGTGACAGACATCACAGCAGCTAGCTAGTCATGGGTGAACCTCTAAAGATCTGATACAAAGAAAATGAAGTCAATTGCAGTCTTTCCACTGGGTCCTAATATGCTCAAAAGTAGTTAGGCTCCTTACTTCCATTGTTTAGGGCTTAGTAAAGATAATTCTGTACTTTACATTTGTATGGCATTGTCCATGTAATGATTTGAAAGTACTTCACAAGTCTGCTGTGAATCCTAATTCATTCATATTTTTGAAGTATATTATACATATTGAAGAGAAGAGGAATCGGGTTAAGTGAAGTGTCTATGGTCACACAGTAAGTCAGTGGCAGAGTCAAGAATAGATTCTCTTGATGACTAGCCATCTGTTCTAACCAACAGACATTGCCTTTCTCTCATACCTGAAAGCATGGCCACTTAGCCTATCATTATGAGATTTCCAGAGCCAGAAGGTTTGACTATCTCAAAAGATTTCTGTTACTTCCTGACTGGCTATGAACAAAAACAGAAACAGCCTCTCTGTTTTGTATTTCTACTTACAGTCCCAGACAGAAGCCTTAAGCGCAGAGGCAGGCAAACTTTCAAAACAATGAATTAAAGTTAACAACATTTTTTATAAACTCCAGAATGGTTCCTTTCAATTTGACATGAGTTCAGGAGCGCTTTTTATTTTATACAAACTGCTTTGCCAATCCCCAAAGCTAACCAACACCCCTAATCTCACCAACACAAACTGCGGTCATATTTCACAATAACCTGGAGGTCAAAATCCTAGGACTATGAATTTGTAATGCAGCATAATGTTGAAAAATAAATGACAAGCTAAGACTAGCTTTTTATCTGCAATTGTTAACAAGGGAAACTTAAATTTCTTAGGGAAAAAAAGTGTATGTTTAGGTATATTAGGCCCTACTCCAGCAACACTTAAGCATATGCCTAATTTGATGTAACAAAGCATTTATGCACATGCTTAACTTAAAGCACTAGTAGTTCCATTAAATTTAACAGGACTGCTCATGTGCTGTAAGTTAAGCATATGCTTAAGCCTTAAGGGATATGTTGCATCAGGACCTTAGTCATCCTTTATGCACAAAACACACATTACAATTTATATTAAAGTTGTGTACATTCTTATTATTCTCCTGGATGTATTTTCACTGGAGACACTTATGTAACCAAAAAAGTAATAAATTCACCACAGTATTTGTATTGAGGTGCCATTTGTTTACAGAATATTAATAAAAAAAGATCCCAGACCTTGAGTTTTAATGGAATAATACTGCAAGGAGAGGGAAGGGGCAGGGGGGAGAAAGCAGTAGAACTCAGCACCAATGGTCATTTTTCTCTAGAAGGAACAAATCCTCTCTCTAATCTATTTTCCCACCCCCACAGAACAGTCCTACAGAATTGTATAGACATTTGTCCACAATTGTTGGGGTGTTTGGTTGGTATTTTTGTTTGTTTGTTACCATCCTATAGAATGCAATACAGAAATATATCCCTAACTATGATGTTCTATAGGTGGACTAGAACACCCCAAACATTTAAAACTATAGATCCCCATTATATTTCTATAGAACCCTATAGGTTCACTCCTTATTAAATTCTAAAGGATTTTTCTTTAAGGGAGCCTCTCACCACTAGTAGTGGCAAGCCTTTCTGTAATGGATTTAACAACAAACACCTTCCCTGCTCCCCCCACCCCCACAAAAAAAATCTACTCTAAGCAGAGTCCCCCATAACCAGAAAAGGGAAAAGACAAGGGAAAAGTCTCTGAGGTTGACTAGGGATCTCACTTTGCCAATCTAACTAAAATAGGGAGCAATAAGGATCTTGTATGTATAAACACTTAGGCCTGGTCTATAGTTAAAAATTAGGTTGACATAGCTACGGCACTCAGGAGTGTGAATTTTTCACACCCCGAGTGTCATAGTGAAACTAACCTAATCCCTGGTGTAGACATGGCTAGGTCAACAGAAGACTTCTTCCACTGACCTTCCTACTGCCACTCAGGAGGGAGATTATCCACATTGATGGAAAAACCTCTTCTGTTGCTGCAGGAAGCATCTGCATTATGGTGTTACAGCTGTATCGCCCATAATGTAGACACAGCCTTAGTTCACAGCAAACTAAGGTATAAACTTACCCTGCAAACTAAGGTATAAATCCACCCCACCACACACTAAGGGCTTAATCCTCACTAGTGCACCAGCATATTGCACACTAACCAACCCACATGGTCCCTGTGGGAGCACATTAAAAGTTCCCTACTGCCTGTTAACATAGTACTGCTGGAAACAGGATTCCATTAACTCACACCAGGGAACTCCATGCACCAACAGGGTCCACGTACAAGCCAGTTCGTGCACAACACTCTGGTGCGCATTAGAATTTACACCCCAGCTAGTATGCACTCAAAGTTCTGTAGTGTGCTTTGATCAACCCCTCTTTGAAATGGAAGTAGATTCAATCGCATTATGGACCTTTTAGTGCATGGTAGCAGGGTCCACTTAGGCTACATCTACACTACAGGGGGGAGTCGATTTAAGATACGCAAATTCAGCTACGTGAATAGCGTAGCTGAATTCGACGTATCACAGCCGACTTACCCCGTTGTGAGGACGGCGGCAAAATCGACTTCTGCGGCTTTTTGTCGGCGGCGCTTACTACCACCTCCCCTGGTGGAGTTAGAGCGCCGATTCGGGGATCGATTGTCGCGTCCCGATGGGACGCGATAAATCGATCCCCGAGAGGTCGATTTCTACCCGCCGATTCAGGCGGGTAGTATAGACCAGACCTTAGTGTGTTAACGAGGGATAGATTTACACCCCAGCTTGCCACAAAGTAAATGTTTATGTAGGCAAGCCCTCAAATACTGCAGCAATGGGCGCTAGTAGAAAACTGATAGAGAAATAAAGGCAGGAAATAGTAGAAGAGCAAGTCAAGGCCTAAGAACCAACAGTGGGCGCCTGACATTTTCCTTTCACCCTCCCTCAAATCTCCCATCCTTAGTAGCAGCAGGGGGGAGAGGGAGAGTATGAGACTTTACGATTATTTGCCTTTCTGTGTTTAATTGACTGTATTAAAACAGGATGGGCAGAACAGCACTCATACGAAGTAGAGTGGCACCACAGCCCAGCTTCCCACCTCAGGGACTCATTTTTTTAAGATTCCAGTTAGCAACGTGAAAACTAGGGGAAAATACCAATATTTGGGGAAGAGTGTCTCTAGACCAATCTTGGCTTATAAACGTAGCCATGGGCAGGAGGCAAAGATGCAAAAACATCCCACTATGGGCCAAAGCAAGAAGAGGAATTAACAGGAATGAGTGGTTCAAGTGATGCTTGTCACAGGATGACCAGGTCTTTTCAGAGGGTTGGGGCTCAGCCAGCTGGGAGATGTAAAGGTCAACTCAAGTTCTGTGGGGAGAGCGCAGGGAGAGACTCAAAGGAGCACTGTCTGAGCTACCCTACACAGGGAGGCTCTCCTTAGCTCCCAGGCAGAGGGCCCAGAAGTGCAGACCTGCAGGGAGCACATAGGCTCCTGCAGGAGGCCCTAGCCTGAGTCAAGGGAAAGGGCCCGCTTATCTGTAGGATTTATGTTGAACTGTTTTGATTTGGAGAAATTAAATTCAACCCTAAAGAAAAAAGCTTGACACCCTGCTGTTGGGAAAGTTATTGGATGCATCACCCAATGTATTGGCCCAGCAGCTTACAGTCTTTAACAAGCCCTAGTAGTAAAAAGAAATTCAGAAGCAGTAATTGAAAGTCTTGATCTTAAAATCACTTTGGCTGCAGACTTGATCCTAAGGCCTCCATTGTCACTTCATCAATAGACAAAATACAAGGAAAACGCAACTGAATGTGTGCAGCAACCAGAGTGGACAGAAAGAAGGTTCACTGCCCTAGAGGATGACACACTGCAGGTTCAATGAAAATTACCTCATACCTGGGAGGTCGCAATGTTGGGGAGGCATATGAAAGATACAGAAATAGAAGGAATAATTTGTGTGTTTTGTGGAACTCCTGAAAAGAGCTGAATGCCCCCTCTGAGACCATTCCTTGAAAGGTGGCTCTCTGAGGTCTTCAATCAGGAATGCAAGCATAATCACCTAAAAATCTACTTGAATCATTGCACATTAATTCCGACCCACCCCCAACAACAAAAGGCCAAGAACTGTAAGAGTGCAGCTCTATAGCTCCCCAGAGACAGCAAGCTGTCTTAGCAGCATTACAGCAAAGGAAGAAGTGGGACTATGAAAAGAAAAACATTTTATTTAAAGACTTTTCTGTCCACTACAGAAGGAAAGGATGCCATAGAGAAGTCAGAGAGAGATGCTTAAAGTATTCTCTCCTAAACCCCTATGTCCTAAAAGCACATGTTGGTAATGTGCAACATTCATTTTTCGAACCCAGTGCAATGGCACCTTTTTGCCCACCAGAAGATAGCTGAGGCCTTGCAGACGTGCAGAAGCCTGCTATTTGAAAGCTGAGAATGACACTTGAGTAATAGTTCATATTAGTAGCAATTCTCAGTTGCGGGGTTCCCCATTTACTGTTCTCCTCAGTCTTGTGAAGTCATTTACACCAGTGCAAAGTGAGTCTCTGACCTCTCTTTCAGATCTACCTCTAGCTGACCTCTTTTTCAGAAGAAACAAAATAATTACTGAGTCATGTTGAATGGGAGCTCTCATACCACACCCCAAATCATCTGTTCTGTTCTTTTGAAATTCTTATTCTCGGAAGGGGGAGGGTGGGTTAATTAATGGGCGGAAGCTGATTCCTGATCGGATGGTGAAATGTTTGATGGGTGTCTAGATGGACATGGGAACTTCTTTTTCTTGGGAGGAGGAGGAAATGTTGGTGGATAAGAGTTTAAAAACAAAAAACAAAAAAAGGATTAGGCTCCAGATGTAGTTTCACTATTCTAAGGAAGTTCTGGATCCTCTCATTTGCTGTTGATATGCTGCATTATTGTATGTGTTAAAGACTGTTTGAACCCTTTTTTTTTTTTTAACCATGTCTGTTACCTTATAAAATATAGGGTTTTTTTTTTTGGTTTTTATTAGTTTCTGAAGGGAGCAGGAAAAAATCCACACACTAAAAAATTCCCCATCAATTAAGCAAAAAGTTGTTGATAGCCGAGGTACCATTAGATTCAAAATAAACTATTATAAAAACTAAAAAGGGCCTTTAATTTTGTATAATCAAAGTCTCATATTTTGATTTTCTCTTTTGTGCTAGGGCAGTGGCCCTAAACAGTGATAACTGGCCAATACCAAACAACAGGTTTGGGGGGCATTTTCACTGGGTCCTGAGCATCCACCCCACACTTTGGGGATTTCTAAAAGGGATAGGAGTAGATACTAACTTGCCAGGATTGTGCGTGATAATTCCCAAGTTCTGTGATTTAATCACACACCAATTTCTTCAGTGACTGTTTCCTGGGTATAATTTTGTGACTATGAGTCCGGTTCTGCCCTCACTTACATCTGTGTGAATGTGAATAAGAAACAGCTCCACTGAAGACAATGGAGTCAAAAACAGCTTGGGAACAATATCAGGCCCATTATGTCCCACAGTTTCCATTTTATTTCATTTCCAACAAACACTTTAACTAGACATGTGTAATTTTTACATTTGAAAGCCAAGTTAGGAAATTGCCACTAAAGTTTGTTTATCTTATACATGCTTATTACTGTCTGCCAATGGGTATAGTGGTTTTATTGTATTAGGCAAGCCTACTACCGAGTTAAAGAATGCATTTGGTCAAGAGGCTGCTTCCTTAAACAGAGTTGTGTGGAATTGCATTGGCAACCTGCAGTATTTATCTGAAAACAGTTTCTATAATGTCTCATTATTTATAACTATTTAAATTTCAACAGATTGCACAGGATTTAGACACACAACTCCCATTGACTTCAACTGAGCTATTGAAGCTTAGCGTTCTCGGCATCTGGATAAAACCTTAAAAACAGTAGGATATTCCTACTCTGATTTACACCAAAGTACATCAAAGTAACTTCAGTAAAGCTAATGTACTTACACTGGCGACCAGTCATTCAGACAGAAGAACAGAGGTTCTGTCTGCCGAGTCCATTATACCAAGCTTAAAGGCACACTATCTCTAAATGTTTTGGGCCAAAATTTCCCTTCCCTATGTTGTTCTGCAACATTCCATGGCTGCACAAAGGCTCCAATGCTGCAGCCGACAGACTCAGTGGTGCTCCACTGAGGCCTACGGGGTCAAGCCTGAATTGTAAATCGCACGATCAAGGCCTTAGATCCCATGGTATGTGCTTTGGAAATTATCAGTAAGAGACCAGGCTAATGACAGTGAGACAAGAATCAATGACAGATGTTTCTGAGGTGGTTGAAATTAGGGTGACCAGATGTCCCGATATGATCGGGACTGGCCTGATATTAAGAGGTTTGACTTGTATACGCAACTATACCCATCATCTGCGGGGGGGGGGGGGGGGTGGGGGGGCCCTCATTTTTCCCTTCTGCTCTGGTCACCCTATTTGCAATTCAGTTTAGTTGTGAAGTGTTTTGGAATGACAGGAACTCTATACACGTGTGGTGCTTCCCAGGGGTACCCAGGCTTGTGAGGCACCTAAGCCTTGTCTATACCTGCTATGGATCAGCTCCCTGAAACCATCAGCGTCTGGCAACCCAAGCACTGCCTTCCAGGTCTCCACCAGCCTCTCTCTCTCTCTCAGTACAGGTTAGCCATGAGTGGCGGGTGAACGTGCCCTTGGAAGAGGCTAGCCCTCAGCCCCTCCCCCTCTGCCTGAGGCCCCTCCCCCTCTGCCCTCCTTCCCCACTGGAACCCAGAGCACACACACATACCCTGTGGCCACCGGCAACCCCCACGCGCCCCGAGCTCCAGTGCTGGGCAGGCAGTGCGACTGGAATGCCCCCAGCCCTGGAGCACTGGGCAGAAAGTGCAGTTCCAGAGCCAGGAGGACAGGTGGCGCGGCCCCAGCCCGGGGGTCTCGTGCACACCGTGGCCCCCAGCCTGCCTGTCCCAGCCTCTTGGCACAGAAGGGAACAGCAGGCAGGATGGGGCTGGAGGTGGAGCATGGGCGGGGCCACGCCAGACTGTTTGGGGAGGCAGAGCCTTCCCCTGCCTCTGATACCCACTGCCCATGAGGTTAGCAATAGGCACACACCAACTCCCGAGTCCTCCAAGCATCCCTCTGGAGTGCTCAGCCCGTTCCACTGAATACGCACAGAGCTCTTAGATCTGCTATTCCCAAAGGAATAGCACACAGCAACTCGACAGAGTCCATTCAGGATCACCCCATTGCTTAACACACATCATTTTGTGTGCATGCATATGTGAAATGAGAATACGTTTATTATCAAAGACAGTACTGTATTTACCATGGCGCTGGGCCCAGGGTTCAAAGGGGCTCCAGCCTGCTCTTCTCTGCCCCCCCCCACCCTCTCCTGCGGGTGCAGCGGGCAGAAGCTGGGTCCTGCCGGCTCCTGCTGCAGGGCAGGCTCTGCCGGCAGCCAAGCTCCCCCTGCCCCCGCCTCTTCCCCCAAGCATACTGTGTTCCCGCCCCTTCCCCTCCCAGTGCTTCCCCGGCCGCCAAACAACTGTTTGCTTGCATGAGGGAGGGGGAGGAGTAGGCCGCAGCGTGCTTGCCGCTCAGGGGAGGAGACAGAGAAGAAGTAGGGACGGGGCCTTGGGGGAGGGGGTGGAATCAGGGTATACCCCCTCCAGCCCCTGCCGTGAGCCGCTCAAGGCAAGGAGCACCCCCACGACCCCAGCCCACACCCCCAGCCCTCTGCCCTGAATCCTGCACACACACCCCTCACACACACCCAATCCTGACTCATGCATCCCCCTCCCCACCTTGAGCACCAAATGGGAGCTCCTGCACCCTTCGCACCAAATGGGAGCCACCCCAGGTAAGCGCTCCACACCCCAACCTCCTGCCCCAACCCTGAGCCCCCTCCTTCACCCTAGCTCCTGGCCAGACCCTGCACTCCAACCCCCAGCCTGCTCCTGTACCCTAACTCCCTCCCAGACCCTGCACCCCCAGTCCTGTGCTCAGTGCACCCCCACCCTCAGCTAGACAACTTATACACAAAGTTATTCACAGATGCTACAGTGATAGGTATGAATAGAAACCTATAAAGAGATCCCTTAGAGCTTTTATGGAATCATAAATGCATGTTAAAAACCCTCTGGCCTAGAGATATAGGAGCAGTATAACATTTGCATTCATATTACTTTGAATTCTATAGTGGAATAATTCCCCCTTTTCATTCATCTTTTCCCTCCTTATCCTCCAAATATATATTCAAGGAGGGGGCCAAATAACCTGCATAGACACTCTTATGAAATCCCAGCCTTATAAAAGTCAATGAGAGTTTTGCCATTGACTTTAATGGGACAAGAACGTCACCCTGTATTTCTGTGGCCATAATTCTCAAATACTTAATCATCTGGTCCTTTGTGCAGTGTGCTGTATGGTTAATTTTGTTATGTTCATTATTTACACCGTGGACTATTTACCTGGATGAGCTTCGGATACATGCTATACATTAACTATATCCATGATCTTTATAAATTGAATAAACCCATCAATAGAATTTTATTTAAAAAGACAACTCCCTCAGATGCCTTAGGAAGATGTCCTGCCTATGAGTACAAATCTGAAAAAACATGGTAAAGGGAAGAGCTGTAATAAGTCTTTATAAGCTGTATAGTTACAGGCTCACCATTTCACAGGGAGGATTATGGAATCAGCTGCCACCCTTCATACCACAATGATTTATAAATGTATTTTAAACATTAAAAAAACCCGCATATACCTATTCTTTTAATATGCCTTCCAAAAGGTATTCAGAACACATCCCAATACATTCAAAAACACCCTCACAAAAACACAAGGATGAAAAATATTGGTCTTTTATTTTACTTCAATTGTATACACAATGCTTTAGAAATTTGGCTCTGACAATATTTTCCTTTTTCTATATACATAACATTAATCTCGGCACTGTCTCTGCTTCTCAAACTAATCCTAACATTTAAAGGTAGAACAAAATAAACCATCCCTATATCCCTTTAAATGTCTAGCTAACCTTTAACTTTTATTAAAAATCAAGCTTTCAAAAGGCCTCTGTTAAGTCTTCATAAAATAAACTGTGACCAAGTAGACTAGGTAAGTGAAGCATTTACGCCCTGGTCCTTTAATGAGATGCTCGCTGTCAGAACCCTATGCTCACTTGGAGCCCCACTGAATTCAGTGGGACTCCATGCACTCATTGCAAGATCAGGGCATTAGCAGCACTTAGTATGCATTAACATATACTCACGTCTTGCCCAAAAACTACTCTAGTGAACAAGAGAAATGGGGTTGAAGATGCAAATTTTGCATCTGTATTTTCAACTCCCCCCCCCTCCCCAAGATTTAGGGGGCTTTTTGATCCCAGGTTTCACATTATCCCTTTATAAAGGTAGAAATTATTTGCAAAATTTGGGTTTGTGGATCTAAGATCTTGCTGTAGGCTTCTCTCTAGATACCACAGATATTTGGCTTGATTAACGTAAAAGTAAGGCTGAGAGATGAAGCATTCAAAGTCATAAGGCTCCCACAGCAATGTTATCTTCAGTACACTGCACACAAATAGCATTACATGTTCCTGTTCTCCCTGTTACATGCACACTTTAAAGTACTGCACTATTTATGTAAATTAGCCTATAGCCTTCAACATGCAGGATGGACAGTGGGATCTAATTAATGTTATGATAGGAACCTAACGGTTGAAATGTCCTATTTTTTACATGCTTGACATAATAGTTGCACTCACTGTATATATTTAAAGCCATTAATGGAAATAAAAGCAGCTCTGTCAGCACAATATATTCCTCTGACAATTTGGACAAAACTTTAATTGCCATGTTTCTTTTTCCACCAGCATCTATTCCAATTAAGACCATTCTACTGTACAGCAAAACCCTTGCTCAAAAAATACAAGCTAGCTTAGCTAACATGATCTCTTCTATTAGACAAACAATTTGAAACAGGGACATGCAAGCCAAAAAAGGGCGCCTCTGAATAAGTGAAATATAGATTGTTTGGCTCAAAGATTTCTGGTATTATGAACTGTATGTTAGACTCTATTAAATGAATCCTTGGGTTATAATTGACTTCAGCAGAGTTACTTGATCTGGCCTCATACATGCTTGCCCCATAGCTCGTCTTCCACTAAACCTAATAATCTCCATTGCCTAGCAAGTGAAGCATGAGAAAATGAACAACTGCTGATCAATTAAATATTTTAATGGTTCACAATCTAAATAGATCAGATGGGTCTACCTATAGTCACTCAAACTTTCTTAGTGCAACTCTTTAGCAGGTTTTCTGGTAGACAATTTGGCTACATATTTAGTTTCTACACCATCACCATCTAGGCCTGAATTAAAGAATGGACAGTCTCTTAGCCAAACAAACAACAAAAGATTTAAATGATACATTTAAGTCAAAACAATTCTATATGCTGGTGTGTTTGGGGGGCTTTCTATCCACTAATTTGTTGCCTGGGTAACATGAAAGCATTTTACTGTATTGTTCTCTTTGCCTGGAGCTGAGTAAATTCCTACAATTAAATTTACATTCAGCTAACCTTCAGCAAAACCATTTTTTATCCTAAAGATTCCCAAGCACTCTAGAGTTTTTAAAACACAGTATAAATAAAGATCACTCACCAAACACTGAAATGCTGCTCCTGTTGGATTGGAACAAAAGCACCCACTCTAAATCAGCAACGCTGAAGAAAAGTTTACTACAGAGGAATTATGGGAATGCCAAAACAGCTGCAGTCTCTGGCTGAGGAGAGATGGAGTTATATGCTAACTCTGGAAAACTGTAGTCACTCAGAGTAGGAAACTCTCTGAAGATGTGAAGAAACTGTTAAACCCACTGCAGCAGCTTCTGTGTTACGAGTGGATTTTAATTGGTAGTTTTCCTGGGGCAACACAGCAACAGGCAATGGCCAGGTTCCCTATGCTGCTGTGCAGACACCTGGGGCTCTGGTAAGAAGTTTGCAGGATGCTCTGCTGTTGCCCTGTGATGTGTCTATTGCTATGGAACCCTGACCAAAGAGACTGCAAAAGCTGCAGTGGATGTAGGAGAACTATGACAACAAGGTCTGCAGGTGCAAGCTCATCACCATGAAGGTGGGAGCTCCCCCACCCTGTAACAGTCTCGGAACTAAAGTGTTGAGGAAGGTGAAGAACCAACTGAAGTGTGCGTGTGTGTGTGTGGGGGGAATCCAAGTATTTGGAAAAGCATTACTACAATTTGCAAAAGGAATTATAAACATGGGGGTAGCATTGGTGAGATCAAAAGCATAGCCACACAAAGCAAAACCCTAACAGCATCTCTGGCCACATTCCCTGTTTGTGGGTTAAATCCTTCCACACACATCCCTGAACCACCTATAAACTAAAACAGCAGGAACCTAGCAATTCTCCTATCTCTAGAACTCTGGGCCTCGGCCTTCTAGACAGTAACACTTTTCTCTCTTTAAGGTTCTAAATCTATCTAGGCTCAACTACACCTGATTATTCCCAGCTGGAGAAGCCAACCCATGCTAAATAAAAAATGGCACCTCTTTACTCAAGAGCTCTGTAACCTGTGTATATTCAGTCATCTGCTGGCATTTGTGAACAATCATACTTATTCCTGTTAGCACTGCAGAGCTAATACAGCTGAGTGAGTGAAGTCTATCCCTTCTGTATCTTTATAAAATTTTAATAAGGTTTGATCAGTTATATCTGGATACCCCTGTTTAAAAACAGGGAAGCTGCACAGACGTCACTGAGGGCAGAATTTGGCCTGCAGGATCTTCATGACTGGTCATGATATATATGAAATGATAAACCCAGCTTCATTCTCAGTTCCCAGGCTGAGCTTGTAGGACTAGCAAACCAAGAAACAAGAAAACTTTTGTGCTTGTAAAACTGAATACTTTATGATATGAAAACAATTGAGACACAACAAACATCAATCTCCACAATGCCATTTGGAGAGTGTCACTATCGGCTAACTTCCTCCAAATCAATCCTTAAAACTGCTGACATGCCTGCAAAATACTCAATAGCAGCCAGACATTTGTTGTGTTGTGACTGCTGCTCATTAAACTTAGAATAGTCTCATTATTACCTTGTGGGCCCCCCATCCGTTTATTGAACCCACCTGTTGTCTCTTACTTACATTGTAAACTCTCTGAGGTCAAGAACCAATAATTTGTTGTGTGCATACACCACCTAGGGTCCCAATTGTTAATTGGGCCTTTAGATACAAGCACAATACAAATAATACTGAAGAACCACCTGTTAAGCACACAAAGCTTGAGGACTATTGATAAAAAAAAAAAAAAAAAAACTAGACTGATAAGTTATTGCTACACAGAAGGGTTTAGGGCTTCATGTTCAGGAAGGGAAACACAGAACTCAAGAGATCAAGTGTATAAAAGCCTGATGTTAAACAAGAATTCTTTGCTGTTAATACTGTTATTGATCATTTCACTGTTAGAGGAGTACAGAAACAGGAATCTTATATTGCGTAGCAAGTGTGTAAAAGGGAGCACATTAAAACATGAAATTTTTAATATTAATCTGTTGAGACTTGATTAGATAGTCCTTACTCAGGCAAAACTTACATTAATAGAGTTTTGTCTGAGTGAAAACTGTAAGAATGGGCCCTTGATCTATGACTGAATAAACTAATTTTGAAAGAAAAGGTGTTGTAAGAAGCATAGTGATGCCTGCTCATCTAGCAAGAAAGACAATATGGAAAAATTAGTCCAGCATTAGTGATATTTTACCACTTCTGCAGCAAAGATTGCAGGCTTAAAATAAGTTCATCATCTGGTCTTCAACATCCCATATGTTAACATCTGAGGAACCTTCCATTTTTTCTACTGTTTGGCACAAGATCTGTTTGCCTGGAGCTGGGCTGTGAATGTTGTGGGCCCAGATCTAGCTGGCATTAATGAGGAAAGGTTCTATTTATAACTACTGTGGGCAACACTTAATCAGTGAACATTTTGCTGCCCTGATCAGTCTTAAAATGACCTTTTCAGGAATATGCCTTTTCCCCTGTAATGAATTACGAGGCCTTGAGGTTTGTTAGACTGTTTCACTTCTCCTCCCCCCCCCTCCCCACTACTTCCCCAATTTGTTGGAATTAAACAGGGTAAAAGAATGAAAAGCATTAGTGACAACAGCTGCTAAATGAAAATCTGACAGATTTGAAGCAATAAGGAGGATTCATTCAGGTATTTATGAACTCATTCCACTGACTGCTAAATTTAAATTAAACCCAGCAGATTCTTGAGTGCCCTCAGCCTTCAGTTTAGTCTAATATTTTCTCTTCAATCTCTAATCCCTGTGCCCATGTGTGTTATGGGAGATATTTTTTTCTACAAAGAATGAAATCAAAAGTTAGTGACCAAAGGCAGTCTTAAGATGCTTAAGGGGAAGCTCGCAGGACCCTGTGGCCATGAGGAGAAAGTGGTAGGTTAGAACCTCGGGTTGGTGTAAATTCTGAAGTGTTTTTAATCCATGTGTCTAACCCTTTTGCTTAATGTCCTATTCTCCTGGCAGGTCCTGTTCACTGTTCCTTGTGTGGAAGCAACATGGAGCAAGGCAGCTACAGCTGGAGATACTCCCGATTTGGAGCCAAGAAGTAGCTGTATACTGAAAAGGTAAGGAAAGGAAAGGTGACTGTGGAGCAGAAGACTTGACAGAGGCTGGAAGGGATTGTCTATTTGTTGGTGCTTTGTGTGGGGGAGGAGGGGTGGATTTGAGGGGACTAGGAAAATTAATTGGATAACATTCAAGATGTGTGTGGGGGAAACCAAGAGACTGGTAGGGTAGTTGGAAGAGGGAAGATAGATTCAAAGAGAGGGAGGAGAGCTAAGAAGGGAATCTTAGAATTCCAGAGATAAATGTTTGTTCTTATAGTTCTAAGAACAATTCAGCAAATACCCATCCCCTAGACTGTCCTTAGGGGTTGAATTAGGAACTGTTAGGTTGATTTATTTGTTGTATCAGTTGAAGTCCTTGTGCCTAGGAGTATTTGCACCCTTTATTTTTGCAAGTCCTAGTATAGTCATTCTCTATTACTCAAAATGTGTGTTTATTGGAATCCTCCGAGGGCTAGAGCCTATAGAGACTAGTGCTTTCCTCTTATCTTATGTTACAGTCTAAATAGAGCAGGCTATAAGATAGTAACTCTAGTGTAGACTAGAGTGGAAGGTGCAATTTCCAGCTCAGGTAGCCTAGTCTCACTAGCTCTGATCGAGCTAGGAGGCTAAAACTAGAAGTCTAGTCACAGTGTGCAAGCAGCAGGAGGGATTAACTGCCCTGAATACAATCCCATCTGAAAGGTATGTACTCAGGGCAGACTTCCCCACCTGCTACTCACACCCCACAGCTACATTTCTATTTTTAGCATGCTAGTGCCAATGGAGCTAGTGTGGGTATGTCTACTCAAGCTGGAAATTACACATCCAGCTCAAGTGTAGGTAGACCCTTAGAGATGACTGGTGTACCAGAGCACTCCCAGTGATATCCTGCAATGGGGTCAGTTACAGGACTGACTCATTGTGTTTGTGCCCATTTTCTGTTTGATTTAATCAAGCATGTTAGTGAATGGGTTTAGAGCAAATGTGAATTTTGAGTCAATCTGTGTGCATATTCATACCAGCAACCTCATTCTAAGAGTTATACATACCTTGTCAGGGAACAGAAACAACATCATTGGACAAATAAGTCCCACCATAATTGATCAATAATTTTAATTTGAATATTAAAAAAATCCCTTCTTGGGACAGGTTTATCCTTTAAAAGCAAACAATGAACTGTAATATAGTTTTACATCTGGACAAAGCAATGTTTGGCTGGCATTCTACCATTTTGTTTAAAGAACAACATTTTGCATTAAATACTTATCACCTAATATAACTGCAGCTGCACAGTTGTGCATTGACCTTCGTTTCTTCAAATTTCACCCTTAAAGTAGTAGGTGCAGCAAAGGTATATAACAGGGGTTGGCAATGTTCGGCACGCGGCTCGCCAGGGTAAGCACCCTGGCGGGCCGGGCCAGTTTTATTTACCTGCTGACGCGGCAGGTTCGGCCGATCGCGGCCCCCACTGGCTGCGGTTCGCCATCCCGGGCCAATGGGGGCGGTGAGAAGCCGCAGTCAGCACATCGCTCGCCCGCGCCGCTTCCCGCTGCCCCCATTGACCCGGGACAGCAAACCGCGGCCAGTGGGGGCCGCGATCGGCCAAACCTGCCGCGTCGGCAGGTAAATAAAACTGGCCCGGCCCGCCAGGGTGCTTACCTTGGCGAGCCGCGTGCCGAACGTTGCCGACCCCTGGTATATAACATAGTCACACTAATACAATGAGTGCTATAGGACCTAATGAAATATCATTATGGCCCTTCGTGATATTAATCAACCACAGGGTTTCCAATTTGGTCCTTATGTAACCCACGCACATCCTGGGTGTGGTGTGCTGTCCCCTCTAGTGGCACTGAGGCTACTTAGAAATATTAATGAGTCTGCTCTACAGCCTTAGCTAAGTGCCATTGGGCTTTTAGCTCATGCAGTAGAGGTGCTTGCATTTAGCTCCAGAGGTCCCAGCTTCAATCCCACCTGCTGACCACTAGGGTCTGTCACTGTTACACTCATATGTTTTGAAATCCCGTCATATCAGAAATCACATGACCTATTTTTTGTAGCATGGTCAAACAGTGGCTGAATATTATGAGCCAGATGCTCAGCTTATACAAGTCTGTAAATCAGCATAGCCCCATGATGTTAATGGCTCTTCCTCAGTTTGCACCAGATGAGGACCTGAGCCATATGTGTTGCAATGCATAGGCACAATGGAGGTTAAAGATGTAGTTTCATCTTTAAATATGCATTTCCTTTGGAGAGTTTAAGAGGAAACTTTGAATGAGTTAATTCTGTTGTTGGTTGAATAAATGACTAACTCTTGCCAAGACATCCTTGTAAAAACAGCTGTTGAAAACAAGTGGATCTTTCCTGCATATTTTTAAATAACTAAAATAAACAATATTTAATCAACAAAGTAGCCTAATTTGAGAATATTGTGACTAAGCTGAAACAAGCTAAAGACTGAAGTCAATTTTTTTTTTTTTTAAAGATTGGTTCCAGAAGGATTAGAGAAATACCATATGGTGAAGTGGGCAACTCAGCTCTCACTCTCTGTTTACCAAGTTAAATACTGTTTACAATGACAATATTCTGATCATAAATCCATGTTAAATATTGGCCAATAACTATACTTTGTACTTATCCAGGGCCTTTCATCTGATCATCTCAAAGCTCTTTACAAACACTAATTTATTTTCATAACACCATGGGAGGTAGCTAAGTATTATTGCAGATATCAGATCTTTGGGGCAGTATCAACTTCCTGGTATATATTTGTATGGTATTTAGCACAATGGTGCTGGAGCCTCTGGGCACTACTACAATATAAACAGTAAATATATCTAGTTCACAGATTAATGAATTGCTGTATGGAAAAGAGATTTAGAAAAGATCAGTCATCAGTGTCAGAACTAAGAAGAGAACCCAGGAGTCCCGATTCCTAGTCCCTGCGTTTTACTTACTGCTTCCATTGGAACAAAAAAAATATGAAGTTCCTATTTCACTCAAATATAACTTGGGTCTTTCAGGGTTTAAAAAAAAGTTTGACCCGGTCTTTCTTTGGCCATAAAGTGGAATTAAAATCTAAGATACTTTCAATGGACCTTTACTCAGTTTTCTGCTCCATTCTTTTGCAGGCAAAAGCAAACTCAGTGGTAGCAGTGTAAGTGAGGGCAGTATGTGACTTTATAGAGTTGTGCTATCTTGTTTATTTTTGAAGGTAAGCACCTTGAAGCAAAAGGTATGTTTTGTGCAGGACTGAGAACTGTGTCAGTTTCAACAAATAAATATTTGTTCCTCATAAGCAGGTGCCAGATCCTTCAACCTTTACTCTCTTGAGCCAGGAATTCAGGATCAAACCATCCCTGTCCTCTTCCATCAGAGAAATAGTCAAAGCCAAAAGGTATGAAGGTCAGTGACTTATCTTATTCTGGAAAAACTGTTTGGCAATGAATTAATAAAGGCCTTTATTGTTTCGTATGATTTATTCTGGTATACGCCACATTACTTGGATTTAAAAACTAACAATGTTGTCACTACAGCTTAGGCATTTGGCATGTAAACACTTTATGTAACTGGTTTTTCCAAAGTTATTTTGGTTAAAATTGAACATAATGAGAATGCAGCAGCTGTGGCCAAGACAGCTCCTATGTACACTGGAATAAACAAAAGAGCCCAGAGGTGTTTATTGAGCGTAAAACATAAATTGCACATCAACCATTATGTGAATAGTAACATGAAAGTAGTAGTTCTCCAATTTATCAGTAGGACTAGCAGATGGCCCAGGCTCAAGTTCATTAAAAGGCCTCATGTGAGATTCCAGATAAGGATTTCCCTTTGACTGAGTCTCTGCAGCACTGGTAAAATGAGGGCATAAAATAAATAATCGTGTGTGTGTGTGTGTGTGTGTGTGTGTGTGTGTGTGTGTGTGTGTG
>NW_020664463.1:4278534-4283040 GCF_002925995.2 Terrapene triunguis | reverse complement strand
TGTGTGTGTGTGTGTGTGTGTGTGTGTGTGTGTGTGTGTGTGTGTGTTTTTATTTTTATATATATATATATATATATATATACCAACTAAGCATAGCCCCTCCCACAAGGTGTGGCTCAAGCCTCCTCTTGGTGACTGCTGTTTTGGAGTGGCTCTCCCCTATCCTTGCATAGGTTGCATCCTGGGCTCTTTTTTTTTTTTGTGACAGCTGGTGCTTCTACCCACGGTGACTCCTCACTGGTGCCAGAGACCTAATGAGTGTGTTTTGGGGAAATGAATAATGCTACTATGGCTGGAAAGGAGAATAAAACCTAGTACACATGAAACAGTGAAGAGCATCAACACAAACCTCAGGAAAGAAATGACACACCCCAAACCAACATTATAACAAAGGGGAACTTTACTGGGAGCAGGAAAATAGGATGTAGGAAAGGAAAGGGTTAGGATAAACGAATAAGTAATACAACTTACGAATCAACAAATTCCCCATCTCTTCATAACCACCAGCTCCTTCCCTGGAACCTCCCCAGGCAGATGGTATGCTAAGGTTGAGTCTGGATATATGAGTATGTAGCACTGTGAACATTGGCCAGTTTAAACAAAAGAAAAAGGAGTTCCGTTACTGTGTCTTCCTCTCCAGGCTTCCTGGGTCAAATCCTGTAGGGGTCTATGCTGAGAAATGGTGTCTCCGGGCTATGGTAGCCATTACTGTTGTTGTCATCCATAGGGTAGGACCCTATACGGTTTGTCTATGTGGCAACTGGGAGCAAGCCTCCCAACCCAGGTAGAGTGACTTGCACTAGCAGGGGGTCAAGCTAGCATGCTAAAAACAGTAGTGTGGATATTGAGCTGGATTATAGCTCAGGGTCTTGAGCCCACCTAGGTACGAGACCCTAAACTGCAGGCTGAGGTGCAGCATCACACTGTTATATTTAGCATGCTAGCTTGAGTGCCACTTGTAGGAGTCTGTCCGCATGGGCTGCAAGGCTCGCTCCCAGCTGGAGTGTAGACATGCCGCGAGAGGCTCAGTCCAGAGTTCCAGAAGCCGGAAAATGCCAAGAAAGGGTTATGTAAGCAAAATCTGCACAATGCTGAGGTACTCCTAACTGTTCATGTCACATGGGCCAGGAAGCTTTATGTGACAGGCATAGAAACCAATGTGTTTACACTTTAATAGAGAGTCCCATTCAGTTACATCACATGAAGGCAGACTTTTTGAAACTCAGATTATCAAAAAGGTTGCAAGTTCCCCAGAATTATTTAGAAGCACACCGCTGACTTGCCTGTCTTTTTCCACAGCAAAATAGACAGGCTAAGATCCTCTGTTGAACTGCAGGTAGCAAAGGTGCCTTTCAGCTACTTTTGTGCTCCCCTAATCCTGGGCTGGCTACATGCTGGTCAGTCCCTCAGAGTCAATTAAAGCAGTTTAAGGCCAACAGCCCTAAGGAATTCATCCAGCAGCCAGGAACCATGCAGGCATAGGGGGAGAAGCATAGGAATGCCACACCCACCTGCAGGGAAAAAGATGTGGGATGCTGGAAACTTCCAAAAGTCAGTCATCCAACTGGAGTGGACCCCCAGTAAAGAAACTAACCTTTACTGGCAAAACTATTAATAAGCCAGTAGAATTGCTGCAGAGCAGTTTAACCAGGGACTGTTGGATGCCGACTATGGCTATATCTACACTGATCAGCAGCACAGACTCCAGGGGTGAGACTAGCAGTGCACATCACAGTGCAGTGCTGTAACTCTCCTAGCATGGGCATAAACAAAAAGGTTCCTAGTTCTCACTAGCGTAGTCCTGCTCCAAGAGGACTATGTTAACACGAACTAGCAACCTTTTAGCGTGCATCCACAGCGTTCACACGGGGGAGTTACAGCACAGCACTGTGGTGTGCACTGCTATTCACACCCCTGGAGTCTGAACTGCAGGGCAGTATAGACAAGCCCTTAGTGCATCAGGAAGCTTTCTAGTTTTCAGGCTGTGCCCATTGGTTGTTTACTCCACCTCCTCCTTCAGTGTCTCTTCCTTCAGACTCACACCTTCCTTCCCTCCCTCTTCTCCCCTTTCCCCATCACCCTCATGCCATTCCCTTCAGTGACCCTTCTCCCTTCCCTTTTAGCTAATCCACTCCTCACTAAATCCCACCCAAAGGATTTAAAACAAACAAAAATTGTGGAACTAACATAGCATTCACTCTGCTTGCGTGTTATACATACTCCTTTCCCCCAACTCTCTATTTAGAGACTAAGGGCTTTGGGGCAGGGACTGGCTCTTATTTGGTTTGCATGCCACCTAGCACAGCGAGACCCTGTTCTTAGCTGACCTCTAGGCATTACAATTGATAAAAATAATAAACTAATAAGTCATGTTGAACCTGTCTGTGACATGCCTAGGCAGATATACTAGATGGCAAAAAAAGTAAAAACACAAAATTAAAAACCATATGAACAGTCAGAGCACAGCAATTGATTGAAAATGTATTTTAAACAAAAATTCTAAAAACTATCACAAAAAGTTCTTTTCTCAGAAACTTCCCATCCAAAACATTATAAATTATGCCTGCTATTGAGCTGAAGTTCCAAGAACTTCAAATCAGTTTCACATCTTCCAGCAGCTAATGAAGATTGGCTGGGCGTAGACAAAACATTCTGCCGTTATCTCAGTGGACAGAAAAAACAAACAGCATTTTTTATTGCCTAATAATATCCAAAAAAAAAAATGTTTTTATTTAAAAAAAAAAAAAAAAAAAGACCGTGAGACTGTGGTACAGGAAATAGATCAAGTCATTTTGTCATTCCTATTTGAGATATGTGGGTAAAAAAATATCCCTAACACTGTATCCAAACAATTAAACTTGCTTTTCATGGATCATACAGCCAGCTGGGTATGTGCATACCCAATAGCAACTAAACTTGATCTGCACCATTGTTGAAATGGCAGTATAAATAATGGAAGACCATGAACTTGGTTTCTCATCAGCATCTAAACTAATTGTTAAAATACAGTAAATGGCTTATGCAAAAACCACTGGAATGAAATCACCCGGGGGGAGGGGGGTGAGAGGGGAGTCCACTGCCCCAGGCCCCCTAAAGCATTTTGCTTTGCTTTGCCTCCAGTGGTGCAATGTCCTTCTATAATCCACTCCCATGATTAGTTTTTAAAGGCTCAATTTAAATCCTGTTTCAATGTGCCAATTCATTTATTTTCAAAGGGAGGTGTTCATGAACCTGTAACAGATAAAATACATGGGGGGAAAATCATCAAAAGCACTTAAGAGCTCAAATCCCATTGACTTTCAGCGAGACTTCATCTTCAGTGCCTGATTTATTTTTGAAAATGGAATGTAGGCTCTTAAGTGACTTAGGCATTTTTGAAAATGTTACCTGTAGAACGCAGTTTTCAGACGGCCTGAGCCGTCTAGCTCCCCACTGAAGACATTAGGCCCAGATCCTGAAAGGTATGTAGGCATCTAACTCCCTGGTTATAAGGCACCTAAATACCCTGAGGATCTGGGCCTTTGTGCTTAGTTTTCTCTATACATCAAGGAATGATATAACAATAGTGCTATTCTTTTCATTTGGGTCACACAGTTACAAAGAACACATTTAATTAAAGAATGTCATGACATCATTCAGAATTATAACATGACCTCTGACAGACTATGGGCTCATAAACCCACAGTAAGACATTAAAACACGAGCTGAGTAAACACAAGTGGATCAGAGAGACAAAATATTATTGTAATAAGGTGCCCTCACCTCTCACAAGCACCCTCTGGCCAAGTGTGTGCGCCTGCATTCTCTCTCTCACACACTTTGTGGTAGGTCTTTGGTGACTCAACCCTCCAGCCAAGTCAGACACCATCTATGTGTGAAATAAAATCAAAGCTAACCCCATTCTGGGGTATAAGTTCAACGGGTGACCTATCGCGGCACACTTTATAAGGGCCCTCAATTGGCAGCCCTATCTCTCAGCTTGCTCCTCAATCAGTCCAGCATGGCCTATCATAGTACCCTGGCTTGAATTGTCTCAGCCCCTTCTAGGCTCTCTCAAATTGTCCCTGCTCTTTGAGCAGTCCCGGCCCTGCTACAGAGCACATCCCCCCAGGGCTCCCTCCATGGAGACTCTTTACCTCTCTGGCCCCCATTATTCAGCTTGGCCACTAAAAAAATACAGTTTCCTTCTGGGGTGTATCAAAGTCCAGACCACTTTCACAGTGGCTGGTGGGGGGACGCAGGCCCAGGGACCCCATATATAGCAGCCATCCACCATGTCCATTTAAATAAACTGTGTTGCTGCTACAATTCCCCAGGTCACTTCCCCATAGCTCCAGTACCTTCTTCTTCCTTACCTCAGGGCCTGTGTCCTGGTGGAGTCCCAGCCCAGGGAACCCACTCTCCTCCAGCTCTAGCAAGAAACTTCACATGTTCTGGCCTTGCAGCTTTTCTTATACAAGCCTGCTGGGCTAGGGTTACCATACATCCGTTTTTTCCCGGACATGT
>NW_020664463.1:4234290-4273534 GCF_002925995.2 Terrapene triunguis | reverse complement strand
GCCGCCCCTTACCAGGTGCCGCCCCAAGCACGTGCTTGGGTGCCTGGTGCCTGGAGCCAGCCCTGATGGCAAAAGACTATAAAAGGCAGCTGCATCTTCTCCATTTTGTCTTCAATCCTGCTTCTTACCTCTGGAGGAACTTTGCTACAACTGAAGCTCTGATCCAAGGACTAAATGACCCATCCAAGCTGTGGATGTGTTCCAGAGAGACTTTCAAGCCAGCAAACTCACCAATTCTGCTAGGAACCTGATATATGGACTTTGAAGTCTTTGTATGTATGTGACTGTTTTACCATTTAACATCTCTCTTCTTGTTCTTTCTTTTTTCTTTATAATAAACCTTTAGTTTTAGACACTAACGGATTGGGTGGCAGCATGGTATTTTCGGTGAGATCCAAACCTATACTGATCTGGTAACGTGGCTGACCCTTTGGGGCCAGAAGAACATTTTGTATATGTGAGCAGAGTTTTTTTAAATAACTTCTCACTGTACTGGACCCAAGTGCTGATTGGGAGCCAGAGAACTGGAATGCAATAAAGGGGGCTGTGTGATTTTTTTTTTTTTTTTTTGCTTCTTGATAACCAGTGTGGGGGATCAGAAGCACAGTTTCTGACTGGTTGGGGAGTTTAACTTCAATGTTACCCACCATTCTTGGGAGATCTACTCTCCCTTTTGCAGGCTTGGCATTTCCAGTGAGGGCTGCCCCGGGCACCACCAGTCACACCCAGCATTCAGGCAAATATGTAGAAACTGTAATAAACCCAACCATTATGCTAAAATGTGCAGAGAAAGCAAAAAAGTGCATGTATTAAGTGCAGAAAGGAATTCCTCTGGTGAAAAGAAATAGCTGTTCTTAAGCATAATAATGGAGGTGGCTGAAAATTCAAAAGATGGGCTAATTAAAATGGGAGATATGTGACATACAAGACAGACACAGGGGCACAAGTGAAACTGAAATAGAGTGATGTAACTGAAAAGAAACTGAAAAAGAGAGATATAAGGAGCATATAAAAGTGCCCATGAAGGACTATAATGGAGGAATAATTGCAGTGTTGGGAGAACGCACACTAACACTTAAATACAAAGGGAAAATGATAAAACAAAAGTTTGTGGTGGTACACAGAAGCAAGCAACCAGTCTTGTGCCTACACACATGTGAGGTGCTTGGTCTTGTTAAGAGGATGTATGCCATGGAGAGACAGAAAGACAACACAGAACAAGATACGAAAGTATTAACAACATCACAATAAGACATATTCACAAGATGTCTCACAGAAACACAGAAGATACAGTTAAAAGAAGATACAGAACCTGTGCTGTATGTGACAAAAGAAGTTCCACAAGCCTTAGAAAGAGGCTAGAAGAGCTGAAAAATATGACAACAAATGGTATCATTCGGAGAACAGACGAACCAACAGATTGGCTTCACTCCTTATTAATCATAGAGAAAAAAGAAGGGGGACAATAGATGTGTATGGACCCTAAGGAGCTAGAGAAAAACAAAAAACAGAACACTGCCACTTGCCTGCAAGAAGAGAACTGTTGTCTGAAATGTAAGGAGCCAAATTCTTCAACAAATTAGATGCATCGATTGGATTTTGGCAGATTCCCCTTGGACAGTGAGACATCCAAGATCTGCACTTTCAAAACACCATTTGGCAGATACGTGCTTCCTTAGACAGCCTTTTGGAATATGTTGAGCTCCAGAAATTTCACTGTACAAGCCAGATGGTAGGGGGACTAGGAGGTGTGAAAGTGTACATTGATGACATAATTTGGGACAGTGCTGTTATTGAAAATCAGGAGCAACTGAGGAAAGTACTGGAAATTGTGAGAGCTAATAACCTTAAACTGAATAAGGCCAAATGTAATTTTCAAACAATGGAAATTGCATACTTGGGAGAGAGAATGACCTCCAAGGAAATCTTGCACAATGAATTAAAGATTCAAGCAATACTGAACATGCCAAGACCTGAAGATAAAAAGGGAATTCAAAGGCTGCTAGTCAAGTTGAATTACATCAGCAAATTCAGACCTAACTATATACCATTTGCACAACTCACTTAAGACATCTCCTCCATGAGGTCACTGAATGGGCATGGATGCTGGAGCATAAAAGAGAGTTCAGTGACTTCAAGGACATTCTGACATCCTCTCCAGTGCTGCTATTTTTTGACCAACATTGCCAGTCTCATATGCATCTAGTGCTAGGACAGCTGCAGAGATGATGTATGCACAAATTGAAAATGAGACCAAGGTCTGGTATATGGATATACAATTTTTATGACTTTCTCTATGGTCATAGCTTCAAAGCAGAACAGAAATCACTGATTGCAATACACAGAAAGGGACTTGGAGAAGCACCACACAGGACACAGAAACTACTTTTGAAAATACAGAAGTATTACATGACCCTGGAGTTCCAACCTGGATGCCACTTAGTAATGGCCGACATACTCTCAAGACCATATGCTCCATCTAACAATACACAGCCCGATGATCTGGAACAAGCAGTAAACATACATGTGAGCATGATAATGTCACATGCTGTATATCTCTAGGCATATGGGACGAATTGGAGACAGAAACAGCTAAAGATGAAATGCTGCAAGCACTGATACAAGTGATAGGTAAAGGGGGGGGAGGAATCAACACTTCCCACCAGCTTATTCCCATTATAAAAATGAACTTTCAGTGATCTTAGGAGTGCTCTTGAAGGGAACACAGATCATGGTTCCCACAGTGATAAAAAGGAAAATATTGAAACAAATATACGCAGAGCACCGGGAAATGACCACATCAAAAAGAAGAGCTGGAGAATTTGTATTCTGGCAATGATGAATAGTGACATCAAAGAAATGATGAGCAAGTATGGAAGATGTCAGAAGTACAGATTCCCAGCAGAAAGAACCAATGAGACCACACGAACAGTTTGCAATTCCATGGGACAAAGTCAGAACTGAGATGTTCAATCTGGGAAGACACAATCACCTGATTAGAGTGGTCGACTTTACCAATTTCCCAGAAGTAGGAGGGGACAGGCAGGAAAAGACTGGAAAAATACAATCAAACCAAATATTACAATAAAAAAGCAAGACTTATTTCACAGATTAAAATATATATATATATATATATATATATGGTGAGAATATGGTAAGATGGACAATGAGTAGTCAAAGTCAGAGAAGACTCACCTTGCTCACCTTCAGTGATCAGAGAGGAAGGTAAAATCTAAGCATCTGCTCAAGCTACCCTGACAACTTGGCCAAGAGAAGTGATAGCAGATATACAAGTTGAAAAAAAGTCAAAAACTGTCCCTGTTATTGACCAGGAGACTGAACTGTCTGTACCAGACAAGGATTTGACTAAAGAGGGTTTGCAATACAGCAGATCAGGAAGATTGCTGAAATGCCCTAAGAGATTGATCAAGACACATTAGGGTGGTGTTTAAGAAACTTGAAGAGTTACGTCAGTTTTTGTATTTTTAATAGTTTGATAGTTTAATTTAATAGCACTTTAGTTCAGTCAAAAAATTTATAAAAGGGAAGATGTGCTATGGAATAAGTCCTCCCATACATGTAGAGATGCCATACTTCCTGTAAACTCTAAATGCAGTCTTTGGTTTCTGGGAACACTTCCATCCTGCTGGGGCAGAAACAAAGAAGCCCAGGACAGGGCAATTGCAGGCTGCAGCTACACTGAGTAGGATGTTTTATTACTGTACCTCATTTCTGCACATAGTTCTGGTCATAATAAAGAGTTTATCATGCTCATCATTAAGATATTACAACTGGTATCTCTGAGCCCTTTTGACAGTATCAGATGTGTGATCAGGCCCTTGACCATCTCTGTGTTGCCTCCTTTTCCCCCCCACTCACCTGGGTTCACAGAACCCTAAGGAGTCAGTTATGGGGGGGAGGCACAAACCCCTCATTTAGCCCTTTTTAGCAGCATGGGATTTTGGATTTTTTTTGGCTTTCGTGTTTTAAAGCCTTAGGGTGGAGCACCTTAAATAAGGTGCATGAAAGCAAAAGTTCTGTGTGCATCAAATTATTTGGCAATCCTTCCCAACTGCTGTAAATGTGATTCTGTTTCCATTGATCCATTTATATAACACACACTTTTAAGTTGTTTTATTTCCTGCTTGTTCAGCTCTGGCTTTAATGCAGGGATACAGACATCTAATGAGAGCATACTTAGAACAAACCCAAGACAGCAACCTTTCTGGTAACTCTGTGGGAACAAAACACCCAAATGATACTTATCGCGATACCAGAGAAATGGGTTACTCATGCACATTTTGGTAGCATCTGTGCACCAAGGCCATGCATATTGTTTCATTTGCAATGTAGCTTTAGTCAGCCAGCAGTTTCACCTATGGACAGAGTTCTGTGGGAGCATGAATGAATTAAAGCTAGAGTATAACATTCCCCTGCAATGATTGTGTGGGTGGGTGGAGAGCAGAGCTGTATTTTGCTCTCTCCAGTATTTCTAAGATACTTAAGTGTGCAGTGGCTGAGTGGAGGTTCCCCACTTCATTCCGCCTGCACACAGGAGATGCAAGCTGAATAGCTCAGACAGCTGAGTAGAAGCACACCCAGCAGGGACAGTTTTATAAACAAGCAACATATGCTTCCCCCGGAGCCTTGTGGAGGACACCAGTGGGTGTTGAGGCCCGCACAAAACATTTTTAATGCAATAGAACATGATGATGACCTTTCTGTAGGGAATTTAAAAATTCATCCTATAAAACATGATAGAAAATTACATCCCTGCAATAGACCTCTATAGAAAGATCATTCACAATTAAATTCTATAGTTTTTAAAGAATAATTTCTGTTGGAATCCAGTACATTTCTATAGAATCCTATTGGTTTAATTCCTATTCAGTTCAATAGGACTTTGCCATAAAGGGGTGAGGAGGGTCTGGCTCGAACCCCCTGGAGCTGATCCCACCCCTTTGAGCTGGCAGAGTTCCACCTGGTATGCTACCCACCATCCACCCCATGCCCAGGGAGTGCTAGTTGCAGCATTCTACCAGTATATACAAAGGGCAGGGGGGAGAAAAAGTCTCCCATCGCCGCCTTTCCCCCACCGTACTCTAACAATGTCAACCCTGAATTTACTCAAAACGGTTTCAAAAAGACAATTGTCATGGAAATTATTTAATAGAGGGGACCATTGGGATCATCTAGTTTGACCTTCTGCATAACACAGGCCATGGAATGTCATGCAGTAATTTCTATAAGCCTCTCTAAGCAGTGTTTGTACTGAGCATTTTATTGCCAGAGCGTTTCATGAGATAGCTGGAAACAAAGAACAAACATTAAAGGAATATTTACACCAGAAATAATCACAGCAGCATTGGGTGTTCACATTGCAGGGCTGTAGCTAACAGCCACAAGAGAGCCCTTCATAGAGATGGGCCTGACCTGAAAAATTCTGATCTGGATATCACAAGTCTCCAAGTTCAGGATGCTTTGGATCTAGAATTTCAGTTCAGCGTATTCAAGAGATGGGAGTCAGCTGCAAAACTAAGACCTAGGTTTGGATATTGAACCTTTTCAAGGGGTTCAGGTTTATCCCCCTTTCTAATATCTAAAAGATCTAAAAATGATCTGTACTTCCCACCTTAGGCAAACTCTGAGTTGGGCAAGAGAGGGATTTTCACAAATACATTAAAAAAAAATCCAATCTTTATCTCTAATTCATGTTCTGGATAAGTAAGTTAAATTATTTAAGCTCTTCAGTATGGAAATTGTGTGTGTTCAAGCGAAAGGTATTTGTTTTTCATTGAATGCTTATCTTGTTCAAAATGATGGATTTGTGCAAAGGGCAGTTGCAATGGCTGCTGGATGGGTTTTCTGCCCTTAACTCATTTCTGTCTAACTTCCGCAACTTTAATTATGATTAACTATGTGATTTATGCCTTACTTAAGTACATAAATCTCTTCTGACAGTTTCACGATCAGCTGCAGGATCAAGAAGGAACCTCATCTGTTGGCTTATTGTGAGTAAAATAAATCATGAATGGTCTAAAGGTCTGATTTAAAATAGTGGGAGCCAACTCATGCTGGGCAGAAACATAAAAACTCCACAATGTTTTAAAAGGTAGCTGGTTAGTTCAAAACAAAAATCAAATGAAAGGGTTTACAAAACAAAAGGACCCAGGTAACTGACATCATGTAACAGCTCGACATGTTCAGATACCATGCTACTGTTTGGATTCCAGTGCAAATGAAACAGAATAGTTTGACTCTTGATGTATAATGAGTTGGAGAGGGGGAATGAAAAATACTGTACTTTATACGTCTTTGTGCAGTACATAAGATGGTTAATGGCATCATGTGAAAATTAACAGGCACATACAATTTTGGAAAGATGGTCCCCCAGAATGCAGAAAACAGTGGAGCATAAAGATAGCTAGAAAAGAAGCGTTGTCTTGTTTAAGGGAATATCCTGAAACACAAGAGATCTGGGTTCAACTCTTGGCTCTGCCACAGACATCCTGTGCACATTAGAAAGATACTTACATGCGGATTCAGTATGATTACAGAGTGATCACATATAAGAAATGCATAGGGCAATAGAATGTGCGAGTGAGGCTAGATCAAAGGAAGAATTCATGAGATAAGTGGATTTTGAGAGAGAGAGGATGCTAGTTGAACAAGTAGTGAGGGATATGTGCCAAACAAAGCTCTCAGACCTGCAAGCTGCTCTGCACAGAATGATCCCTGCATCCATGCAGAGCCCCATTGCAGTTAAACTCCAACATGTGGACTTGAGGGTCTGCCTGTGCCTAACAGAATGGGGGCCACTGAGGGGAGTGAAATGGGGGTATACTAGCCCTTTAAGGCTAGAGGGGAAGTCTTGGTGTGCAGAGGGAAGGGCAGTCTATTCCACTGCAGGAGTCCCCCTCCTTCCCCCACCTGCCCCCCACCAGCTGCCTTTTCCCCAATGCTCCTTTCCTTTTCTCCCTATGACTGAAGGAGTGTTAACAGGCCACTTCACTTTGAATGGCCTCTTGAAATATGTGTTAACTACTTATGCTAAACAATCTGTTCCATCTTGTATTTAGTTGTGGTATTCTGAGGGGATGCCGCGGCAGCGCTTTAACATGGCTGTGTAGTCGCGGTACCAGCTCTGGGAGAGAGCTCTCCCAGCGCTGTAAAAAAACACCCCCACAAGGGGAGTAGCTCCCAGCGCTGGTGCACTGCCTGTCTACGCTGCCACTTTACAGCGCTGAAACTTGCAGCGCACGGGGGGGAGGGGGTGTTTTTTCACACCCCTGAGTGAGAAAGTTGCAGCATTGTAAAGTGGCAGTGTAGACAAGGCCTAAATAAGTTTGCCAGACCTGAAGAGGAGCTCTGTGTAAACTCAAAGTTTGTCTCTCTCACCAACGGAGAAACCCAGAGAACAACAGACAGAGCTGCTAAGAGAAAGGAAGAGTCCAAGGATAACAGCTGGTGTCAAACCAAACCAGACTATTGTTCTCTTTTAGGACTTTGGCCAGGTGAGCCTTGTAATGTGAGGCAGAGTTGCCTTCATTCCCTTCATCAACCAGGACAAGTTCTGGAAAGGAGGGCAGCACATAATCTGCTTCTTCCCTGATAACAAAGGGTGCAGAGAATACTGGTTGGACGAGGACTCCCTGCTAACCTCTCAGGCCAGGCAGAATGAGCCTGAATTTTGGCTTGCCTCTAAAACTGTGGAGGAGTGTTGGGAAAAGCTCACCCCAGGGACACCTAAGGAGAAAGGGATGTTTTGGTAGTGAGATTTAATTTCAAGTTTCCTGCTAGTCTGGGAAAAACTGGGTGGAAGTAACTTAAAAGGTGAGCTGGGAGAGAATGGTTCAGGTCTGAAGGCTACTACAGACAGCTTTAAATAAGGCATGAAACAGAGACAGAGATGAAGGGTGAGTGAGCAGTGTGAATCTGGTGGGGTGATAGTAAATGATGAAGGATTATATGGAACTGTTATCTGTAAACTGAGTAAGGAACTGGCTGGATTGATTCACTTTTCATTTCCAGATATTTTACACTTTTATTTTTTGCAGGCTGCACTAAAACACACTTTCAGCCTTAAATCTTCTCATGAAGTTGTTGTCTGGGAATATTATACACAGTGGAAACTACTATCATATGTCAAGTATCAGAGGTGTAGCTGTGTTAGTCTGGATCTGTAAAAAGCAACAGAGAGTCCTGTGGCACCTTTAAGACTAACAGATGTATTGGAGCATAAGCTTTCGTGGGTGATGCGTCTGACGAAGTGGGCATTCACCCAGGAAAGCTTATGCTCCAATACATCTGTTAGTCTTAGAGCCACAGGACTCTCTGTTGCTTTTACTATCATATGCATGCTCTCAGAAAGTAATCTGACTGCAGTAGATAGGCACCATTATGTGAGCTACATTATGATTTCTTGCAATTTTTAATGGGAGCTTAACTTGAAATCTAGTCAATTTCCAGATCGTGGCATCCAGCTTCATACTCTGCCCAATGCCAGCTTTGACCACCGTGGATGCACTGAGAATCCTCTGAAGGGGTACAGTTCATTAAAAGAAATGTTACGTAGTTTCTTGCCAGGAGTGGTAGAATTACTGCTTCCGTGATTTTCAGCTCCAGGAGAAATGTGAAGCCTTGCAATCCAGGATTAACAATGTAGATGGCAGGACTGTAGCATCAGACCCTCATGTTTGAAACAAAATCTAATCTATATATGAGTTTACAGAAATGATCCTGAGAGGAGGAAGCATGATATTGTGGGGCTCAAGAGACCTCAATTCTTGACTCTGCCACAGACTTCCTTCTTTGTGACCTTGGGCCCTCAATGTTTCTGCCTCAGTTCCGCCTCTGTAAAATGAAGATGACAGGACTTCTTCTCTGAGGGTAGGCAAGATAGATTTGTTAATTGCAACCACAAGTTATTGGGCTAAATTCCACTGCAGGAGCAAGTGGTAACATTCTACGATAGGAGGGCAGATTGGCACCATTACAAAATCATCCAATCTAGCTTGATATTCTATGAATTACTACCAGTGAAGTTAGGCTTGAATTTGAAGTAACAGCAACTGCACGGCTCCATTTGTGGATGACCAAGCTTTAAGTGACTGAAAACACTGTCCCAAAGCTGGCAGTGAAGCTAAAATTGCAAGTAGAATCCATAGCTGGCTCAGTTTTGCTCTGATAACTGTGTACAACAAAAGATATTTAATACCACTGACCCATAACTACAGTAGTTCAGGCTGTATACATTTTTATTTGTTTTATTGATACCTGTGGCAGCTGGTATATATTTACAGAGTATTACTTCAAACTTTGTGGCGCCCTAAGATTTATATTGCTTTGCACTGAGTTATGTCAGGTTAACCTCTTGAAACATAACAGCATGTGGCGCAATGTGCAAATACCATTGTATTGAAGTTTTTAAAGGGATACCTTTTAACCAAAAAAGCTACCTCTGGGAAATCTTACAAGATATTACCTGCTGAGTAGGTTACTTGCAATTAGCAAACTGATGTAACCCACACAGATATAGCATGAATATAAATTCCTTGAGTAATGCATGTTCTTAGCCAGGACACAGGGGCCTGAGGGGTTCTAAGTGCAGCTGTGTGGAACTCGGTGCTTGTACATACATTACCAGGGTTCATGCAAATATTTTCTTTGTTCTATATTCACCTAGGTTCACCTATGCGCTTCGCTGTAAGGCACAGAGAGCTTGTATTTAACAATGACATTTTTATTTAAACATGATAGAATACAGTAACCACAGCCTGTCACAAGCTGGAGTCTACAGTCCCTGCAGTCCAGAGACCCAGCTTCCAAAATGGAAGATGATCTTTTGTCTCTGCAGCCACACCCCTCACTATTACACAAGTCGCATCCTGAGCATTGCTTTGATTAATCATCCTGAGCATTGCTTTGATCCAGTTAATATGAACTGAAAAACTGAAATTGAAACTCGTTGCTATAAGATGTCATTGAGGTCAACAGTTAAATAAGACGCACAAAAGGATTAGACATTTATATGAATATTGAGAGCATCCACAGTTACATTAGAAGCATACGATTTTTTAGGGAGATATAAACACTCATGGTTCAGGGTTTTTTGCAACTTTCTCTGAAGCAACTGGTACTTGCCATTGTCAGGATACATTGGACTACAGTATCTAGACCACTAGTTTAAGCCAACATGTAATTTCTGCATTAAATATTATGTTGTTGTTTTTTGCTGGTTTCCCATCAAACTCTAAACTGATCTAGGTTGGATCAAAACTACTCACATTCACTTGCAAGTCATCCATAGAGATTAGACTGTGAAATTTTAACAGTCATTTTAAGAGTGAGAAAAAAAGTTGTGCTGGAATTACGTCAACTTTTTTGGCAAATACATTTGCCAAAACAAACAATTTTTGTGGATGTATTAGGAATAGGTTACAAATCAAGTCTGAATCCTCACGGCAAATCTAGTGAAAGTGACCTTTCCAATGACATATATGGTGCAACTTTTCCTACATGATTTAGTGCTAAAAGTTGAAGTCCAACCTTCATTACATACTGTATATGCAAACGTACATCCTGAAATCCAAAATTATTTTCTAAGATATAATTTGCACCATATGCTGTAAATCAGTGTAATACATTATACACTAAGGCCTGGTCTACACTAACCCCCCAAGTCGAACTAAGGTACGCAACTTCAGCTACGTGAATAACTTAGCTGAAGTCGACATACCTTAGTTCGAACTTACCATGGTTCAGACGCGGTCCACACGCGGCAGGCAGGCTCCCCGTCGACTCCGCGGTACTCCTCTCGCCGAGCTGGAGTACCGCAGTCGACGGCGAGCACTTCCTGGTTCGCCTTATCGCGTCCAGACCAGACGCGATAAGTCGAACCCAGAACTTCGATCCCCAGCCGCCGAACTAGCGGCTGGGTGTAGACCAGCCCTAAATTTCCTATGCACATTACTGAAATCTAACACGTTAGGCATCCTTTAAAAGCTGTTCTGATACCAATATATTTTCATCTTCCTCTCAAGCAAAAGCTATATTATCTTTTGCTGAAAGCTGAATACTACATACTTGACTGATGACTGGGGAGAAATTTGTCTATGTACAGGTTATAATTTCCATTTAATATTGGGGAATCTCTGTGCAGCTACGTTTATACTGCAAACTCCATTTTTATTATGGGGCACGTTTGCCTTCTGTGTTATCTTTTGGCTCCATATTAACCTAAAACCCACAGGAGAAATTCTTGCACTTGGCACAGAGCTAATAATGGAGTGTCATTAAACCATGATCATCCATTCGAATGGAGCTGCCTTGGATAAAAAGATGGCTACCATCCAAGACAAACCAGTTTTCAAGTGTGAACTCCAGGAGGGAAGTAACTTAGCAATGGATCACCTGATGGGCATCATCTGACAAGGGGACTGGAGGTTATGAAAGAAAGGGTCTCTTACCAGCCATTATAGAGAGGGAGAAGAGACTAGAAGCAGAAAGCTGGTTGCAGAAGTGAGAGGAGACTCCATGTGCAGGAGTGAAGTGGTATAGGCAGGATCCTGGACTTCTTACAGTACTCTGACCAAAGCCCAAAGAACACTCAAGAGTGGTGAGGAAACTGAGCAAGGAAATGTATACGGGCATTTTATGGTTTTGTCTACATCTGTATGTTTCTTGTGTTCGCTGAAGTAGAGAGTGATTGTATTAGAAACCTTAGCAAAGTCTGTGTCTTGTGTGTTTCAACTATGTTGTGTCCCTGGAGAGTTAAACAGAGGGTTCACAAGGCTGGAGCTCTGGGCCGGCCCACCGACGGGGGAAGGGAGGGCAAAGAGGGCAATCGCCTGGGTGGGCTGCAGGGCTCCTAGGCACGTGAGGGTGGTACCAGCGGTGGTGAAGGCAGCCAGACGGGCATGTGGAAGCCCTGGCCGTGCCAGAAGAGTGCACCCAGCAGCACATCCAGCAGCTCGCTGAGTACAAGTAGCGCACCTGGCAGCAGCTTGCTGGGCACCAGCCAGCGCAGGCGCAGCACCACTCAAATGTCAGGTGGACCGCGTCCGCGTGGGTGCAGCTTGTGCATGCGTGTACCAGCCACTGCACGAGGTCCAGCTCCGCCCCCATGTTGCAACGCCATGCCAGGCCAGCAGCAGCGTGGGGCCCGGCTCCAGCCCACCCTGCACGATGTGCAGGGGCAGTGGCTTCCCACCCCCCTGCTGTGCACATGTCCACCACACACACCACCCCCTGCTGTATTTGGTGCGGTATTCATATATATATATATATATATATATTTTAATCTTTTAAATGTTTTATTATTGTATATTTTGACTTTGTTGTTCATATTCAGTTACATCTTGTATATCAGTTTTTTCCTTGTCTTTAGATTAAACACCTGATCGTGATTCATGTGTAATTAGCCTACTTGATTCTTTAGGTGTTTTCTTACTTTGTGCTTCTTTAAATGTTTTATATTATTATTTAGTTTCATAGAATCATAGAAGATTAGGGTTGGACGATCCCTCAGGAGGTCATCTAGTCCAACCCCCTGCTCAAAGCAGGACCAACTAAATCAGGGGTAGGCAACCTATGGCACGGGTGCCGAAGGCGGCACGTGAGCTGATTTTCAGTGGCACTCACACTGCTCGGGTCCTGGCCACCGGTCCGGGGGGCTCTGCATTTTAATTTAATTTTAAATGAAGCTTCTTAAACATTTTAAAAACCTTATTTACTTGACATACAACAATAGTTTAGTTATATATTATAGACTTATAGAAAGAGACCTTCTAAAAACATTAAAATGTATTACTGGCACACGAAACCTTAAATTAGAGTGAATAAATGAAGACTCGGCACATCACTTCTGAAAGGTTGCCGACCCCTGAACTAAATCATCCCAGCCAGGGCTTTGTCAAGCTGGGCTTTAAAAACCTCTAAGGAAGGAGATTCCACCACTTCCCTAGGTAACCCATTCCAGTGCTTCACCACCCTCCTAGTGAAATAGTTTTTCCTAATATCCAACCTAAACCTCCCGCACTGCAACTTTTGAGACCATTGCTCCGTGTTCTGTCATCTGCCACCACTGAGAACAGCCTAGTTCCATCCTCTTTGGAATCTCCCTTCAGGTAGTTGAAGGCTGCTATCAAATCCCCCCTCACTCTTCTTTTCTGCAGACTAAACAAGCCCAGTTCCCTCAGCCTCTCCTCATAAGTCATGTGCTCCAGCCCCCTAATCATTTTCGTTGCCCTCCGCTGGACTCTTGCCAATTTCATTCCATAATGTATTTATTTAATTTAAATATCTAATTAAAAATAAGAAGTACAGGGGCTCATTGGGGGGTTCTGGGTGGAGGGACAAGGGGACTCTGCAGGGGATCCAGGTGAAGGTGGTGGGGGCTCAGCAGGGTGGGTCTGGGTGTGGGGAGATGGGGCTCGGTGGGGGGTCTGGGCATGGGGGTCTCAATGGGGGGTCTGGTGCTGGGGGAGTGGGGCTTGATGGGGTGGGGGTCCATGTGCAGCAGCTTGGGGATCAGTGGGGTGGGGGTCTGAGTGTGGGGGGTTCATTGGCGGGGTCCAGGTGTAGGGGGATAGGGCCTGTCAGGATGAGGATTTGATGGGCCTGCTTAATGGGGGGGTCCTAGCTGCAGCTGAGGGGATGCCGCATGCTGGGCTCCTGCTTCCCCCTGTGATTCCCCTCTTCCCTTTTCTTCTCCATCCCCCTCTCCCTGCTCCCACATTCCTCTCCCCGTCCTATTCCACCCCTCTTCCTTCCCCACTGCCTCTTCCCTCCACCCCTCACCCCCCCTTCCCTCATTTCCCTGACCCCCCTTACCCAGCCCCACCGCGGGCACTCACTGTTGCACAGAAAACAGGAAGGCTCCCAACACACAGAAGGGGAGCGCGACTGGCACTAGGACCCAGGAGGTGACGTTCAGCTGCAGAGTCAGTGGAGCTGGGAGGCAGCCTCCTTCAGCTAGGCAGCTTTGTGCTTTCAGAAATGGGGGGGGGGGAGGCAGTTGCACGTAACCCCATGTGCCCACCATGCCTCCCCTATGTTTGGGGGGGGCAATCCTCCCCCAGAACTGCACCTATGGTTGCTCCCCTCCCCCCCAGTGTGCGTGGTTTCCCTGCCATTTTCTGCAGGGAAGCACAGAAATTCTGCAGGGGGGGAGGGGGAGGGCGTTTTTTGTGGGCGCACAGTCACGCAGGATCCCCCCCCCGCCCCGGAGTATAAATTAGAAGATGGCAGGTCATAGAATCAGAAGATCAATTTTGGAGAATTAAATTAGGAGTTTTCCAGATTTCTTTTGGAATAAAATAATTTTAATTTCTCATTTTAATTGCTCTTGATTATTGCAATTATTACGTGTTTATTTCGAGAGAACCCTGAGTGGTGGTTTTGTAGAGATCAAAATGCTAACTATCTGTGTTATGCCTCCCCACTACTAATTATATAGTAATAGAACCTAGCATTATAAACCATTTTAAATGTGACCGAGAGTGAGTGTGAAATTAGTAGTGTCTAGACTACTCAGTACATAACAGCAGTGTAGCAGGGGCCACTCGCTCCTGCCTCTGCTCAAGTTCACTAACAGCTCAGAGACCTTTATGCTGGAAAAACACCCGGTGCAGTTTATTTACAATGTTGGTTCCCACCTCTCTTGTACACTATACAGCTGTACTCCTACACTCTTAAGGGGCCTTCAGCGCCTGAGGCAAGCAGTGAAGAGCAATCTCCCCTTCTCTCCTGTTCCTTTTTGTATCCTCTGCCTAATGCAGTGGTGGATTAATACATGGGGCCACAGGGCCCATGCCCAGGGGTACCTACAGGAGCGCCAGAACCTGTGTAGAAAAGGGGGGGCCACCGGTGCTGAAACTGTGGCCCCACCAACTGCTCCTCCTCTTCCCCCTGGGGCCTTCCCCCGGCCAGGCCAGAAGCCAGAGCTAGGCCATCGTAAGAGCTGCCCAGGAAGCCCGAGCCGCTGAGGGGAGCCCCAGACCCTTCACCTGCCCTGGGAAACAAAGGAAAGTTTCATGAGAATTAAACAGTGTAGAACAGTATGAAAAACAAACTTTTTCTCAAAGTAACCAATAGCATAACAATTTAAGATAATGTGATGACTGTTAGAAGAGAAATGCAGCATACGGATCTTTTTGAGGATTCTTCCATTTTGAATCAACATTTTAATATTTTATGAAATTACTGATCAGTCTTCTAGAAGGGGGAAATTATAAGGAGTTAGGATCAAAAGCAAGCATCGTCTTGGTTTGATCATGAATGTAGTGCCTTGGAGAGAAGTTTGAATAGGTCATTAGAAGAACTGAAGAATCTGTTGGCTACTTCATCTAAAGTTTGATCACTCAAAAAATATATCCAGACCTCTGTTTAAAAAGAACCCCATATTCAAGCTATGTGGAAGAAATAATATTTTGCTATCAAAGAGAAAGATGGAAGAACATTTTGAAGATTGGTAATGGATGGCTGTAGTGAGGGGGTATGGCCTCCCTCAAAGACTGATGGGGAGGAACCTCTGCCGACTGCCTGGTGGGGAGAGCCAGGGAAGCCACATCCACTCTGCTGGAAGCAGAGGGGCAGGATGGGGAATATAAAAGGCAGGCCTTGCAACTCAGTTGGCTGGAGCCGGTGAAGGAGACAGATGCTTCCCACCTGCTGCTGGAGCGGGAGCCCAAAGAGGACCTCTGTGACACTGAGGACTCAGAGGGACTGCTAGGTCCGTCACCGACAAGGATGCCGAAGAGCTGCTGGGACTGCTGCTGGCTGTGTACCTGAGGAAGATGGAGGAACTCCACAGATAAAGGTACGCAGCGAGGGGGTTGTAGGAAGTAGCCCAGGGACACCAGACAATAGTCTGGTTGTGTGGCCAGAATTCCGGTCAGTGTGTGTTGGCTGGATCCTTGCTGACCCAGTGACAGAACCATCCGCCACTGTTAGGGCACTACGCTGGGACCCAGAGGGGTAGGGTGGGCCCAGGGTGTCCCTACCCCCTGCTGCCAACCCCACCCCGGGGGTGGCAGCCTCCCCATCTTAGGCCGAGAGGCCTGCATTTGTCTGACGTCTGCCAGAGCCAGGCCAACAGGCCCTAGACTATCACTCTGCTCTGCCTGAGGGCTTGAGCCTCTAGACTGTGTTGTTGCTGTGCCCTGCCTGAGGTCAGAGCCCCGGACTACTTGTTGCTTGGCCCTGCCTAGACGGACAGGGCCTCAGAGACTAATATCCCAGTACGCCTAATCTTGATAGAGGTGCGGTACCGAGGGGGTGTGGCCTCCCTCCGAGGCTTTGGAGGAGGGATGGCTACAATCTCCTCCAGTGGCGTTCATAACTTGTGGTAGTAAAAACAATGAGAAGTCCTTGTGGCACCTTAGATTTTAACAAATTTATTTGGGCATAAGCTTTCGTGGGCTAAAACCCACTTCATCAGATGCATGGAGTGGAACATACAGTAGGGAGGTATAAATACACAGCATATGAAAAGATGGGAGTTGCCTTACCAAGTGGGGGGGTCAGTGCTAACGAGCCAATTCAATTAAGGTGGGCTATTCTCAACAGTTGACAAGAAGGGGAGGAAATCACTTTTGTAGTGCTAATGAGGCCAATGTAAACAAGGTGGCCCATTTCAAACAGTTGACAAGAAGGTGCAAGTATCAGCGGGGGGAAATTAGTTTTTGTAGTGACCCATCCACTCCCAGTCTTTATTGAGGCCTAATTTGATGGTGTCCAGTTTGCAAATTAATTCCAGTTCTGCAGTTTCTCGTTGCAGTCTGTATCTGAAGTTTTTTTTTTTTTGAAGAATTGCCACTTTTAAGTCTATTACTGAGTGTCCAGTGTTATTGCTGATACAGACTAACATGGCTACCACTCTGATACTTGTAGTAGTGTTACCGGATTTCAGTGGGAATATTACTGCCATTTACTTTAATCTCCTCACTCACGATTGGTAGAACCTTCCTTCACTAATATTTTGATTGACTTGAATGAAACTATTCATAGAGTCAGATATTATTCTGCATGAATAGGGTTATCATAAAATGGCCCCTTATAACAAACCAGATGGCTATCTTAATGTGCATACTAAAAAGTAGTACAGGAGGAAGTTAGAACTCCACAAAGTCAAGAAAAATACTAGAGCACCTTGCCTTGTTTTAACTGAGTTAGTAAGAGATTTAATAAAATTGTGATTAAATAAAGTGGATATGAATCCAGCAGCAGTGCATACTGAAAAATGGATTAGTGGTCTCTTGCCCTGACTAAACCTTTCACACATATTACAATAGACTTGGACAGACCTAAAACAGAATCCCAGATCCAAACCAATCTGAACTTTGGATTTGAATCTAAATCAGTGTCCAAATTCTGTGGCTCTCATTCTCTCTAATGGGACCAAACCAGAACCTGAAGCCAAATACCACCAGAGTTTGGGAAGAGTCCAATTCTGTATTCAGTCTTTGAAGCCAAGGCTCATCCTTTAGAAACAGGTAATTATACTGATATTTGGAAGGGAAATACAATCACATCTCTGTTATTAAGCAATATAACAAGAATATCCTAGAGGCTTATAGATCCATCAGTTTGATTTGTACTTCAGCCAGAATTTCTGCCAGAGATACTCTTGATTGTCTTCAAGCATGGCCTATAAATAGTATGTTTCTCTCTCATACAAGCAGGCTTTCAAACAAATAATTTTACAATGGGAATCACTAGTCGGTTTTACTATATTTCATAAGACAATATACAAGAGGTGAGAAAAATCCATTATATCTGACTTTCTCAAACATGAGTATTGTTTTCAACTTCATTAATTGTTCCTTACTTTGGAAATAACTGGGCGGAGGGAGAAGTATGGTTCAGTTCCAGTTCTTATTTTGTCCAAATTCTTTTACTTATCCATAGTTATAAATACAGAGACTGGTCCTAAACAGTTCAAATTCATTTCTGATGCAACTCCACTGAACTCTATTTACATCAGAAATGAATTTGAACCATTAAGGATCTTGAGCCTGCAAGACAATTAGCATTCTCGACTTTTAATGGAAGATGAGGGCGCTGAGCCTCATAGGACCTGGCTCTGCATTTTTAACTAGGGATAAGTGAAAGAGTGTTGACCAAGTAAGTACTGGAACTGAACCAAACTCCTGCCAGAAAAGTCCAGAAAATTGGACAGGTGAACAACTTTGCCATCAGTAATATGCAATACTGTATATTTTTGGTCTATGGGATATATTAATAACTGCACTTATACAGCCCCTTTCATCTGAGAACCACAACGTGTTTCACAAACATGCACGCAAGTCTTAGAAGACTTCTATAAGATACGTAAGTATTGTTAGACCCAATTTACAGATGAGTGAAAGGAGTCACAGAATGGATAGGTGTTTTCTTAAGGTCAAGCAGTAAGCCAATGGCAGAACCCAGGAGGCTCTAACTTCCTGTCCCTGACTTTAAGCACTAGACTAACCTCTGCATCTCTGAATGTTGGGTGTATTGGCAATAAGTGAATATTACTATTAGTATTTACTTAATGTGTGTTTATAAAATGCATACCCAATGCTTTTACAATTTGTTTAGCTGTAAATGAATGTAAAAGCTACAAAGACCTCATATATTATAAGATGCTCTCATGCCTTGTGACACATGAAGCAACCCAGTCTTTCCACCTCTGTCTATCTAATGCCATGTTTCTTGACCAGTTTCCATGACAGCCATATCTTTCTCAACGGTTTTCCTATTTATCATCTGTTGTCCTCTACCAAGTGGTATCCAATCAAGGGCTAGGAATACAGGTTTTTGACATCTGTATAACATGTCCAAACCACTTCAGCCTTCTTTCTTGAATCAGTCCCTCTATAGTCTGCCATTGTAATGTAAAGATCAACCTTTCTTCCACTCCTATAGGCAGAAGTCTCTCTCCCAAACTATATTACAAAGTTAATGTATTTCATTTACTATCACCTCCTCCCTTTTAAGCATTTCAGCAGTGATTTTTATCTTGACCAGATGTTTTGCCATTTTTTTAGCTGCTTAATTGTTTCCTCCGCTTCTACTTCTGAAAATTCTAGCAGTGAGGTATTTAATTCTTCACCTTCATCAATTGGAATTGTTGCCTCTGGTTGGTTGAGTACTTAATTAAAATGTTCTCACTATTGTTCCTTTTAGTTCTGCTTCTTTGGTTAACACTCTTCCATCTTTCACTTTTATGACACCACTGTGACTCTGGAACTGTGGTGATAGTTGCTTACACACCTCAAACAGTTTCTTTGAGTCACCCCTGACTGATGCTTCTTTGGCGTCTCACTTTTTAAAAGTCATTTTCTCTCATATTTCCAGCACAATTTCTTTATCTTTCCTATTGTAGTGTGTGTTGTTCTCCTTGTCATGCCACTGGTGCTTGCCTCTTTTTTAAGGCTTCTGTTTCTTCAGTCAATGTCCATATCCGTGCCTTTCCTTGATTTGCTTGGTCCACGTGAAGCTGTGGAAGCTTCCCAGCAGACGTCTCTAAAGTGGGCCCATAATTCTTCTAGAACATCATTCATTATGCACCACTCTTGGAATCCATTTGAGAGCTGGATTTTAAAGTCTGTTGTGATTCCCAGGTCAGACAGTTTCTTCACTCCAAATACCATCTCTTTCTTTTCTTATTAGCTGGTCTTTTAACTGTATTCTAACTGTTCCAGTGTCAAGATAGTTTGCTTTCTACATTGGCACTTGTAAGAGATTGTGTATCCACTAGTGACCTTCTCTACCGTCTACTGCTAGCAATGTGATCCCATTATTTCTCAGTAATTCCATTAGTTGACTTCCGTGTTAGTTTGTGTTTCCTGCAATGAGAAAAAAGCGTCCCCCCAGTGCACGAGTTATACATACTACACAGCTCAATACATCTTTCACCATTGCTTATGTACTTGTACTTACATACGTTAGCCCCAGGAAGAAAAATCTTTTTGAAAACTCCGTTGCATTTAGGTCAATACTGAGAATGTTTATTCAAATGATATAAAATAAAAATGCAATATAACTCATGCTTCTGTGGATATAACATGGTTTAGGACAGTTGATATATTTACTAGGTGATCCTCCTAATAATTCAATATTTTGGTAAGTTTGGTTTGTTTAAGCTATGGAAAGATCATCATATACATTGAAAATCAGAACTATACTATACCAGGTACTGACTTCAAGTACAGTTCCATGGGACTGAAATGTAAATGTTTATTAAAATTACACAAAACTGACACAAAGCCACTCTTTGATAAAAATTCCACAGCTGTAAGCTTTCCTCTCTTAGGGCTGGTCTTCACTATGGGGAGATCGATGCCACTGCAATCGATGCAGCAGGGATTGATTTAGCAGGTCTAAAAAAGACCTGCTAAATCGATGGCAGAGTGCTCTACGATCGACCCCGGAACTTCTGCTCCCCGAGAAGAGTAAGGGAAGTTGATTGGAGAGTGTCTCCCATCGACGCAGCGCAGCGAAGACACCGGGGTAAGTCAACCCAAGCTACGCCAACTCCAGCTACATTATTCACGTCGCTGGAGTAGCATAACTTAGGTCAACTTATCCCCGTAATGAAGACAAGCCCTTGTCAATGGGAGAAACTGGTTACAGTTCAAATACATGGCTGTTACGGTTTGGGAGTTGACATTTCAACTGTGGGTGCACTGAAGAGTTCTCCTGATAGAGGAGCCATGAGAAAGTAAACCAAACACCAAATGTCCATGTAAAAGGTAGAGTGAATCTACTGATTCAGCAGTGAAAAAACAAAATTTATGTCAAATCATTTCTCCAACGTTTTATTCTTCTGGGTCATATATATAAAAACAAATGGTTTCACATCACAATGAAATAAGCCTCCCAAGTCCTGGTCCCAAATTTGATTTCTGTTATTATAGACTCTGCTATATTCCACATGGAAACTCGATTGGTCTGTCAGCCCCAGCCCAGCCTCATTATTCAGCTCTCCACATCTTTCTGAGATCTAAGCAGGGAACTCACTTCCTGAAAAACAAGCCAAGCTTCTAGAACCTGTCAGAGTTCCATGTTATGTTTATTTAACAGCAGAGATGGGCTCAAAATTTGGATCCAGGTTCGGATTTTGAACACTCACAAAGTTTGAGTGTCTTAGATCCAGGTGGTCACTTTGGGTATGTCTACACTGCAATTAAACACCTGAGGCTGGCCTGAGTCATCTAACTCGGGCTCCTGAGGCTTGGGCTGTAGATCTGTAAAATTACAGTGTACAAGTTTGGGGGGGGGGGGGGGTGTCCCAGAGCCTCGGCTCCAGCTGGAGCCCAAATGTCTACACAGCAATTTTTAGCCCTGCAGCCCAAGCCCAATTCAGCTGACCCAGGCCAGCCATGGCTGTGCCACAGGTCTTTTATTCCAGTATAGACATACACTTTGGGCCCATCATTAATTAGAAAAATTGCATTTTCAGTGTAGCAAGAATCCCGCATAAGAAAGGCCAAGGTCTAGGGATGGGTGAACCAGTGTGGAAAAAAATAAGACCCCACCCCCCCATTCCCAAATCGTCAACCATATCTACAACCAAACTTGAACTGAACTTTTGCTATTGTTCTAAAATATTCTATTCAATTGTTTATATCCAATTTTTACATGCCTTTCTATACCACAGGGTATTCTTCTACTATATGGTAGAAAAACCTCAATAAAATTGCCTTCTAGGGCATAAGTAATAGCTTTTCCTTTTGCATCATTAACTTTTTCATAAAGTTGGTTTAGAAGGAAAAGGTTGTTTTCAGTTTATACACTTGGATTGAATTCATGCTGAATGATGTTTACAGTGAATGTATAGAAATAAAAGATATTACCTCACTCACCTTCAATCACATACACTGACATCTTGTTTCAGTGAGTATCAGGATTTTATTATTACTCAAAGTAAATATTGACTACAGCAAAATCAAGTCAATAAATCTTGATGTTCACCTCAGTGGGCCTGATTCAGTTCTCACACCCAATATAACTCAGGAATCACTCTTGTTCAGGCCCTCATTATTATCGATGTGTGGGAAAGGGTTTTCCTATCCCATGAGAGTTTGCAAGGTATTTGACATTTTTTCTTGTTCCAAATTAGAATGAAAAGTCAATCTTAAACATTACTCAAACCCAACTCTGAAAAAGTTCAGATTGGCTCAATCAAAATATCTTACTTTGATTATTTCAAAACTTTTTGTGCTGACTTTTTAATCTTTAACCCCTTTTAGCACAAATTAACTATAATTTTGAAACAAAAAAACTGTTTTGAAGCAGAAAAATATATTTTTTCCCTTTAGAAAATGCTGAAAGGGGCCATTTTGAGAATTTTGAAACTTTTCCTCATAAATGTTTCAAATCAGGAGATTTGTCAAAACAGACCCTTTCCTACAACCAGTTCCAGTTTCAATGAATCTACATTTTCCAATGTAAAATGTTTAGTCAGAATATTTCTGACCAGCCCTACTCCATACCTCATAGCTTGACTGCTGCAACGTCCTCCTTTCTTAACAAATCCTGTCTTTCTCCACTTAAATCCATCAAAATGCTGCTGCAAATATCTTCTTGGCTCATTGCTTTGACTATTTCCCCTGGCTTTTTTGTATCCCAATGCTCACTTCACCACCACCCCGCCCCTTCTGCACTGCACTAGTGAAAACCTACTAGTCTTCACTTTTAAAGTACTTCATGGCCTCTCCCCACTCTATCCATCATTTCTTAAATATTATCAAGCTGTTGACTCCTGACTCTGCCCCACTAATAAAAATGCCCTTGATTGCCAATTTATCAAATGTTCCAACAAGCACTATTGGGCATTCTCCCATCTCACTCCATATACCAAGTATATTATTCTCCTTTAAACCCACATATACCATGATTTCTACAAAACACTAGACAATAATTAGGAGAGCTAGCGTGCTATGATGTCTTCTTACTCCAGTGTTCATGCTGTCACTATTCCCTTGTGCTCCCCTCCTCACCTCCTCATTTGTCATATCCATCTATTGCCTCTTGTACTAAACTCTTCTGGGCAAGGATTGTCTTTTTGTTATATGTTTGCACAATGCCTAGCACCATGGGTCTCAGCCTCTAGTTGCTACTTCAGTGTAAATAATAATAATCTCTGTTGAAATCAATAGAATTGCACTGATATAAAATGGTGTGAGATCAGAATCCATCTCTGGATCTCCTCATAAACCCCATTTCACAGCTGAGGCACTAGAAGTATACACTACTTCCCCAAGCTCGCAAAGTGAGTCCACATCAGAACCAGGAATAAGAGCCCCCACAAGATGGATAATAAAAATACCTATCTCTTAGCAGAGCAGATGAAAGCTGCTTTGCCTGGAGACACTTTACATATGTTCCAGGCCCAGAACCTGTTCCTGAACTATGTACAAATATTGAGGTGGATCCACATTCAGAAATAAACACCCCATGGAACCAACCTCTCTACACAGCCCAGAGCCATGTATATGTTCCTGCAGCCACATAGTTGCTCTGCAGTAATAATCGTGGAGAATCACACAGACACTGCAACACACAGAGGGAGTTGTGAGAACAAAGAAGAAAACACAAGATGACTGATTGTAGGTCAATCCATAACCTGTTCTTTAGGATTATAAATAGTAGCAGCATCAGTCAAAAATTCCATATAAAATCCCCCTTCAAAAAAATCTCTCTAGAAAGCAAATAAGCAGAACACACCCCAGTTATATAGACACAACTACTGTGTGTGGATCACTTCTGATCCAGTTAAAGAACATGCTTTTATCAACTTGGTTTAGCCAATACCAGGTAAAGACAAGAGCAGCTTCAACAGGTGCTACCTGCTTCAATTGGTCTATCCATTTAAGAATGACCACTCCTTTCCTTCCCCCAAAAAGTTTCTTTTTCTTAATGAACAAGTCACAACCACTTTTGCTTTTGTTAACTTCTGCCCACTCCTACAGGTATAGTTCCTGGGGAAAGCAAAAATACACAGGGTGAAGTCTTGGACCCAATGAAGTCAAATTGAGTTTGTTATTGGCTTCAACAGGGCTAGGATAATCCCTGGCACAGTATCCCAAGGTTTTAAAAGTCTAATATACCCAACCCACTCAAAAGTTCCCTGTGGTTTCTTTCCCAGGCTTTCCTTTCATATGGTTCAGCACACCTGTTGATCAATAGCTAGTTGGAAAATTATCCCTTAATTATCCCATTACCTTCTCAACTGTTAAATCAGTAGACCCTTGAAATTTCAAACTCTATTCAGTGAGAGTGTTCTGATACACCTCCCTCCAAGGGAAGTGGGAAAGTAACCTTGTAATTAAGGAATTAACCTGTTGCCTACCAAACATTCAGGCTGTACTCCATCCAATATTAGGCTAACACAGAAGAAGTTATATTTCCATGTACACTTTGTACACAAAGCACCAAGACATTTTTTTAGCAATTCTTGGAGCAGAGGATTGCTCAGCCTTGCAGCCATTTGACAAGGCAAAAGCTGAACAGACCCATAGCTCCTTCCAGCAGCTGCTCGTGTCTAAGCCTTCTCCTTCCCTCCCTAGTTATAATTATTATTTATTTGCATTATGGTAGCACCTAGGAACATGTTGATCCCACTGTTGTGATGCCACTATTGAGAATTTCCTTTTTTTACCACCAAATATCAGAAGCGTGGGAGTAGCGAGTATAAAATTGGAGTTATCTATTAGTGTTATTAAAAAAAAACTTTTAAAAATAGTGTAGATCAGTAATTATACATACAGTTAGTTCAACTACAGTTTTCAGCCAAGTTATTGGATACCTTTGTGCACTCATATATTTGTATGTATTCTTTCATTGTCCATTGTTTTAAAGAGGAACAGGACTGTGAGAACTAAGCTGCACAAAACAAGTAGCATTATTTGTACTACTGAAGCACCTAGATAAGCCCATTGAAAATGAGGGTCCCACTATGCTAGGCACTGTATAAACATATCATAACAGACAGTCCCTGCCCCCAAAGAATTTACAGTCTAAATAGAAAAAGAAAAAATAGAGGCACAGAGCGGTGAAGTGACTTGCCAAAGGTTACACTGCAGGACAGAGCTAGGAACAGAACCCTGACCCCCTATCCACTAAGCCACATTGCCTCTAGGTACCAACTCTTGTAGGTGGACACCTGCATCTCTCTCACTCCTGACTGGTTTTTTTTCCGGGCTGCACAGTACACTGCAAATTCCCCAGCAAGTCAGACTGCCTAAGCAAGCTTGCTTTACTGTTCTCCTTAGAGGTTGTAAACAGCGTAATTGCCCACAGTTATAAGGTACCACACAACTTTTCCTAAGCAAAAACAATTATTTGTGAAGTGAAAGCATTGCAGAGAAAACATGTTAAAAAGAATCTACATGCATGCTATTAAGCTTACCAGAGACCTCTCCAACTCCAACAAGCACTCTGGTAGGAGTCAGTCTTTTGAATCCCACGCAGGGGTTTTTCTGTGGTAACAGGTTCATAACCGCTTAGACTCAGAACAAGAACACCCATGAACCTGAAAGTCACTCCTTTATGCAGTGTGGGCCTCTGATCTTGTTCCCATGTGACAGGTGATCAGCAGACAAAGGTCCCCTCTGCAGGGGAAAGATTCAACAGGCTGTGTCTGCATACCCCTTCCCCTAGGGATTTCCTGGGAAACCCACTTAACTTCAAAAATTCATTTTTGTCTGGCCCATTGTTTCAAATACTTCTTTGAAGCTCAGAACACTTCCCAGGATTTACATGTCATGACTCTCCCTCCCCCCCAGACCGAGACGTTGCATAATAATACCTAAACATTTGCAGTTTTAATGCAATGAATTACTAAGCTACTTAAACTTAATTCAGTAAGGTTTGTCTAGGATATTGACATCTCCCAGACTTCCCTTGAAAAGTCTGCAAAACCCTTTCCTCTTCCTCCAAGGAAAATAAAAAATTGGACTCTGAGTCTCTGGGAAAATCACTTGTCTGCAAAAACAGATCACATTCTCGCAGCTCATTCAACTTGGATCTGTTTCAATGAGCAATGAATTTCTTCTTTGATGAGTGTTTTCGCTGTCCAGAAAAAGTCTCATAAGAAAGGAAAGGGTGCACACACAGGTGAAAAAAAGGGGGTGGGTCCCAGTGTTGAGGTTTAACAGCTCAGATATAAACGAAATGCAGTCAGATACCTTGCCTTTTACTGCTTCTTTCTAAATTTACTTCAAGATAAGATAAATTATGTTGACAGGACAGCTGGTGGAGAAAATTTCCTATGCAACTATGGAGTAAAAACTCTTTCTTTTCAATCAAGCCAAATCCATTTAGAGATCCTGTGATAAATGAAGGGGGGGGGGACTCCCTTTTATGGACACCCACCCAGCCATAAAGTCCCTCTTGCTAGTTGTTCTCTACTTACTTTACCTGTAAAGGGTTAAAAAAGTCCAGGTAAAAGGAAGGGAGTGGGCACCTGACCAAAAGAGCCAATGGGAAGGCTAGAACTTTTTAAAATGGAAAAAAAAGCGTTCCCTTTGTGTGTTGTTGTTGTTCTCTGGGAAAGAGGGGAACAGGGAGCAGTTATGCTGTGAGAAGCTGAAGGCCACATATGAAAATCGTCACATCATATTTAGAACTACTTATTTAACAACCCAGATATGTAAGTAGATCAGGAATGTTTAGAAAGACGTGATTAGGTTTATTTCTAATTTGTTTCTTATTGGCTTGTGGACTCCTCTGTGCTAACCCCAAATGCTTTTTGTTTTGCTTGTAACCTTGAAGTTGGATCTCAAGAAGGTTATTCTTGATGTTTAATTTTTGTAAGTGGGTTTTTTAAATCTAGCAAAAGCCGAAGTTCCAGATGTATTTTCTTTCTTTTTGTTTTTAATAAAATTTACCTTTTTTAAGAACAGGATTGGATTTTTGGTGTCCCAAGAGGTTTGTACATATGTTGTTTAATTAACTGGGGGCAACAGCTAATTTCCTTTGTTTTCTTTCTCGGCTCTTCCCTGGAGGGTGCATGAAAGGGCTTGAGAGTACCCCACAGGAAGGAATTCCCAAGTGCACCTTCCTGGGTTCCAAAAAGGGAGTTTTTGCATTTGGGTAGTGGCAACATCTACACATCCAAGGTCAGAGACAAGCTGTAACCTTGGGAGTTTAATACAAGCCTGGAGTGGCCAGTATTAATTTTTAGAATCCTTGCGGGCTCCCACCTTCTGCACTCGAAGTGCCAGATTGGGGAATCTGCCTTGACAGATCCCTTAACAAGAAGTGTGAAAGAGTAGGCTTGATAGGTCATATTTTTGGGTTTTGCCAGGTTGTGCTTAGACCGGCACTAGAGGAGTAGGAGACCTACCATCTCTGTTTTCTGGGTCCCTGGGGATGCTGGGATCCAGTTTGTCCCTCAGCATCATAGAAGGCTAGTGAGTTATCCTGACTGGAGACAGTGCCACAGCACTTCAGCCACTCCCTCTATTCCCAGGCATATCAGCTGAGGAGTGGGGGACTCCTCAGCTGCCCAATTTGGTCAGCTTTATGGCTGCTTTGCTTTGTACCACCAGAGTACTGCAAAGGAGATGTGACCTGGGCCTAGATCTGGCCCATTCTGAACTTATTGGGCCTGATTAACTTTTCACTTACACTGGTGTAAATCAGGAGTATCCCTGCCGAAATCGATGGCACTCTATCAGTGCAGAGAATTAGAACTTAGGTTCAAAACTGATTATATTTGCATAGAAACATAAGATATGTAATACTAGATTGGACATGTGTTTCATCTAGTCTGATATTCAGTCTTCTGATAGTGGCCAGAACCAGATGTTTCAGACAACGGTGCACAAAGCCCTGTAGTAGTTTTATTTACTACATTAATATCATGCTACATGAAACAGCACAGACTAATGCTTAGCTAAGTGATTTAGTCTGCTTTGTAATTAGATGCAGTGGTTAGAATATATTTTTAAATTCAATAAAGCAGATTTAAAAAAACCCTGGGGCAACACGTGGACAGAACTCCTCTGCCTACCAGCACACATGTAAACAGGAGAGAACATTTCACCATGAATGAAACATGAATATTTATAGGTAAAGGGATCACGTAAGTGTAGTAAGAGGAGGCCCTGAAATATAAACCTTGGTATCGGAGGCCTGGTATGAGGCCTATGGCCTGATCTAAAGTAACGGTCAAGACTTTGCTAACATAAAGCAAAGTTAAGCTGTGAGCCAGAGGCAGGCCCTGCTCACAGAAGTTGGCAAGGAAAGGGCTGATGCTGCAAAAAGAGACATACCAAAAAGGTACTGGACACCAGATATTAGAACATACATAATACTGGAACATTCCACAGATAACACGGAACAGGCCGACCCATCCCAATGACAGGGGCAAAAGGGTAAAATGATGGATAGAGTTGTTTTGATCAAACCAACATGTACAAGGTGAGAGGCGGCACCTTACTACGTAGAGGGGTTGTACCTTGCTGTGTAGCGGGGTTGCACCTCAATACGTCAGGAGTGATGTGTAACTTGTTTGTACCTGTGTATAAGAATGTATCCCTGGGGTGGTGTCTTTGTCCGGACAAGGAGGCAGTGGAAAGTCCCGCCACTGACTGAGCCGGGTCCATTGCCAAGAGGCATCTATTAGTAGTATGCCCGGTAGACTAAGTAATCTACGGGGAACTGCAATTGTGTCCGAGGTCGCAATAAACCTACTCGACGTGACTTTGCATCTTACTAGACTCTGTGGTTATTGGGGGTTCTTGTCGAGTTTGCTGTGTCAGCTATCTGCAGAGCTGGGACAGCACCCAGAGGGAACATGCACACGCAGCCGAGTGATATCAACATAGGAGAAAGCAGAGCACCACACCGGTAGCATCTGACAACAGTAAGTATTACAGGGACGCATGCCAGAGTTGTGATTTTTAACACACGCTTATGTCAACCTAGCAAGAAGTATCACAGGATCTGCAGGCAACTGACAAAATATCTGGATACTATCACCCTATATTTCACAGTGGAGGCAAGAAGAAAAATCAGCCAAGGAAGTATGTAAAGGCAAAACATATCATGGGCCAAGCTAAACGGCTCAGGGCCCCCCAAATCAATTTGGCATCACTGCTGGGGTCCTCGCACAATTGTCTACATTTATTAACAAAGGCAAGCTTTAAGTCATAAGACATCCATGCCAGATACGGCAATGCAGAAGTTTAACCAATTTAAGAAAAGCTGACAGTCAGCAGTATTAAAATGCTGCAGATAGATGCAAGAAGAAAAGAGTGGCACATGCTAGCATACTCAGGTTACTGCTAACCCATTTAAAGGGCAGTCTCCATTCTAGGAACTAAATTTTAAAGAAGACAGACGTTTCTAAATTAAATTAGTGTTTCTAAAGTTAGACTGAAAACACCTGATTATTAATCCACAAGGGAGTGGGTTGAAACGACAGCAGAGATTTAGGCCAAGGAGGAACTGTGAAGAGCCTTGACCGTGAGGACGTGGAACTAAATTCAGTGCAAAAACACAGAGGGAACTAGAGGTGGGGCTTCGAATGAGGAGCTGTGGACAGTGATGTTTTTGCAAATGTGCCAGCTTCAAACTATTATTTGATAGAGTTTCTCTGTAAAGGGAACAAAGCTTGAGATGGATCGCTATTCATAGATGTAAATCCAAAAGCAATACATTCCTTGCAGAATTGACAATGGGTTTTTTTTCCCCAGTCATTTTCAATTTCTTACAATTTTCACTGTCGCCACTGCCGCCGCTTCCAGCTCCACATTTTAAAAATCTATCCATTTTTACATCACACCTGCATAAACCCCATGACAACATCAACCTCATTAACATGCTTGCAGGCATCAGTAAATGACAAAAAACCCATGTCTAATACAGTGCATATACGCATGTTACATTACCATATAAAATAGTGCATACAGCAGTATAAACAAGTCATTGTCTATATGAAATTTTAGTTTATACTGACTTTGCTAGTGCTTTTTATGTTGCCTGTTGTAAAACTAGGCAAATATCTAGATGAGCTGACGTACCCCCTGGAAGACCGGTGCTTAACCCCAGGGGTATGCATACCCTTGATTGAGAACTACTGGTCTACCCGACCAAGTGAGGTTCACTTGATAGAAGGAAAAGGCATATAGATTTTCTAATCGTCTCCGCTCCTGAAGGATTGTGTTATTCGGTGATTAGGGAACAGAGGAGATGAAGGAAAAGACATTTATGATGGCTCATGCATGCTTGCAATCTGGGAACAGTTGTTTCCTGGCACAGCCTCATAATGTTCTTAGCTACCTCTAGACTGGATAAAATTACAATACTCTTATGGCTTACCTAGTCCCAAGCAATCAGAATTCTCTTTCTTGAGTCACAAGTGTATCTCTGCTCCCTTGGCATGAAGTTCTTTTGAATTTCATGTTACTAACAAGTGGGTCAGTGTTCAGATTAGTTTGTGGCTGGTGCTTGCAGCTGGTGAACGAAATACGTCTTGAGCTCTTTTGGATATGTATTTCCTTGATTCGGTTTGTCCTCCATGTGCCATCATCACTTTTCCTCGGTATTACTTACACACAAGTGCTGCTGTGAATAGGGCATTCATGGGTCTTGCATGGAAATTGGCTGGATCTGAACATATGAGGCAGAAAAGTTTGGATGTGGAATTTAGGGGTAGGGGTGGGGGCTGGATTTATATAATGGGCCAAACCAAAAGCCCAAACTAGAACATCCCTGAGTCAGGGAAGTTCAGATCTGGACGTGGACTTTGCCAATTATCTCAGCTTTTCAGGCACAGACTCCAAGAAAATCTGTATCCACATCAGCTAGAAATATCACTGACCTTTGTGTCCTTTCCCTCTTATGATTTGTGTAAACTCTCTTGCTGTATAAGTGCCAATAGGTGTAAACCAGAAATTCTCAAACTGGGGGTCATGACCCCTAAGGGGGTCACGAGGTTATTACGCGGGGTTCTTGAGCTGTCAGCCTCCACCCCCAAATCCCACTTCGCATCCAGCATTTATAATAGTGCTAAATATATATTTTAAAAATGTGTTTTTAATTTATAAGGGGTGGAGTGTCGCACTCAGAGGCTTGCTGTGAGAAATGGGTCACCAGTACAAAAGTTTGAGAACCACTAGTTTGTAAACACTAGAGATGGACTTACTGTGCTGGAGGCAGAAGCAGAGAGAATCTGCCGAAGTGGCTTCTGAGGCTTTCATTGTGAAAGGTGAATTTACAATATGAAATAATGAATAACTACTTAATAAACAGCTTTTGTAAGGGATCACATAGAGAAGGTCCTGTGCTGCTCTGACTATTGGCAAGTTCACAGAGAACTAAATGCTAAGTCAAAGGAAACACAACAATGTTATCTAAAACACACAAAGGGCATGAACTGATATGGATAATGCCAAATAGACTATGTAAATAATCTCAAGAAGATGTTATTTAAAAGCCAAATGTTTCTGCCCCAGCAAGGAAATGTGAGAGCTACTTTTGTTTTGCCACGTCCTTTCAACTGGATTAGAATGGAAACTACTTCTTATTTCCTGTCCCCCTCCTCACAACACGAACAGCAGAAATATCACTAAAAGTCAAGATAGCCAGCGAATAATGGCAATAACCAGTGTGCCTGTTACTGTTTAGGACAGTTCAAGTATTTGTACAGCTTAGAAAATTTACCAGGCACCCAATGCCTAAAGACTGATACAAAATACAGGGTGGGAGAGAGTGAGCAGCAGGCTCCAGGGCATCTAGTATGTATGTCCCTACTCCCATATAATCAAAAGGGGTGGTAGGTGCTATGCTATATGTAGGTTTTCTTGGGCACTCCATTTTTCCTATCTGCCCTGATAAGTAGTTTCTGATAAATATGGAACACATTCCCCTCTCCCCCATCTTCTTGCTGGCAGGGGAAATTTCTGGCAATTCACCCCTCCCCAGTTGCGGGGAAAGGGGTGGAAGATGTAGGGAAGAAAGCAGAACTCGCTCTTCCTCTTTCTTCTTGGATGCTGTGCTGCTATATAAATAATACTCCAGGGGGTATTCTGCGTCACAGTGCATGCACAGAATTCATGTCCCCCACATATTTTTTTGCTTCCCCACAGAAAAATGATTTCTGATGGGGAAGCAAAGGAAAGCCACAAGAGCAGTCATGCGCTCCTCCCCAGCAGCTCAGGCAGGTTGGTTCAGGCGCCCAGAGCAGCCAGTAGAGACGTAAATCACCACAGGGAGGGGCTGGGCAGTCGTGCATATGAGAGAGATACACTCTGTCCCTCTTGCTCACTATTATGGCACACTTGGCATGGAGGGGCTGGGCTTTGGGTTGTTTCTGAGGAGGTAGGTGTGGGGCAGGCTCTGTCCGCTCAGGCAGAGCAGAATGTAGCAGCCTGCTTGCTTAGTGAATTGTTCCCATTGTCTTTGTAAATTCCCCCAGGAGTATAAAACAGGTGTAAAAAGCCTCCTTTACATTGCCAGATTGGTGTAAAGGACAGTATGACCTTGTAAATGCTTATGGTGCTTTAGTGACTAGAACTGGTCTAAATTTTTGGACTGAAAAAAATTCCTATCAAAATGTGCTCCATGAACTGTTTGTTACCTTTCTGGAGATGGTCAATAGCCAAAATAAATTATTTGTTTGATTCCCCCAGCCCTCACTTTCTCTTCAGTTGCCTATGATGTAACACCGAGCATATGGCTGCATATATTTGTTGAATAATAATTAGAAATGAAGGGTAAACCTAGCTACATTACTATTAGACAAAGGGGGTTTGGCGATTTCCTCCAATTCTCCCGACTCCCATTCTCCATCCATTGTATTGTAGTTTAAATAAATTACCAAAATAATTGAAACCAGTGTGATTATATTACTTTATTTTGACAAACAAAATATGCAGAATTTTAAAATATTGTGCACAGAATTTTTAATTTTTTGGCACAGAATTCCCCTAGGAGTAAAATAAATAAATAAATATAAAGTGAAACTGAGCAAAATGCCCAGGGTAATGGTATCACTTATTTGTTATACAGTAGTGCTCAGCGGGACCAATCAGAATCTAGGCTCTATTATACTCGCTGCTGTTCAAACCCAGTACAAGCTATTTCTTCCCAGAAGTGCTTACAAAGTTTCCAGGAATTAGTCACGTTCAGGTTGTCATTCAAGCTCTATGGAATCCCAGATCTGTTTGCTACCATTCTCTTTTGGAGGAGATACAATGGGCCTTATTCTTTTTTCCACTTACACTGGTGTAAAACGAGTGTAACACCATTAACTTCAGTGGATTTACTCCTGACTTACACTGTGCGATCACAGACCTACTTTACTAGAGCAGGATATAGCTACAGTATATCAGTTACCACCTGTGTGGTAACTGAGTAAAGGCTGAATTTTATTGATAAATACTGTACATAATCTACATTCTACTTTCTTATCTCTTGACCAACACTGGCACCGCTACAGAAGAAGATCCCTTGTCTGTCCCCTTACCTGGAAGTAAATTGCTACAACAAAAAGTGATTCCAAATGAGAGAAGGGCTTCCTGAGGGAAGAAAAATGTGTTTTTGAGAACAAGCTTAAAAAAAATGAAAGTACAATTGCTGTTCCATCCATGGTATTTTTATTATTAAACTGCTGCTGCTGTTGGCACTTTGCTTCTGTTGTTGAGTGGAGCTCTTCCAGCCTCCAGATGTGCTGATATTTTCTCTTGGGAAGGAAAATGGTCTACAAGAGCTCCATTAGACTAAAAGAGAAACATCTGCTTGGAGTATGGAACACTTTATTGGCAGAGTTCAGTAGCAGGATAACTGCTGCAGATCAACTTTGCTCTGTCCTATATATATCATGGGGGCCAAAAAGAATTAGCATGCAGTATTTTTAGGGGGTTCTTAAAAAGAGATGTGACTTCAGATTAAAAAGCCAATATTGTTCATTTTCCTGTATTGTAATATTGAATTACAAGAGCACATTTTCCAGAAAGACAATACAATTGAATTATGAAGGAGGAAAAAATAGAAACAGGCAAGTTGTTTTTGCTGTTTCACAAAATATGGAATTCTAAGTGAATGCATCCAACAGTCCGGCTAGAAAATTACCAGCGTGGATCTACATGAAGGCTGTTTTAGCCCTAAACCATTCCTAATGGTCACCAATAGTGTTATGCTCATACAAAGCACATGGGATCTTTATAGAGGAAGGTAAATACACAGGATTTATTGAGAATACCACAGCTAGCATATGCTTTTTAGACACACACACACTCCTGCCAGTGATGTTCATAGTTACCAGTCTGTTGTAGCTGGAGTCAATCTAATGGCCAGTTAGATTGAGCACGAGTGTGGAGCTGGGTTCTGTCGGTCGCGATCCGATGCTCCGAGGCTTTGCAGGACTGAACCCAGAGTTCTATGGCAAAACACCCCAGCTTTATAGTTGTAAATTTCCATTTGAGTCCATGCATTTTGCAATGTCATCCTGTCATTATTAGTTCTTAAGTGGTGTTATCATTTGATGGTTATTGTCGGGCTTCCCATCGTTATCTCTTATTTGTTGTCTCGCCTTCGGGGGTGCCTGCCTCACCTCTGAGGTCGTCAATGCTGCTAACATGTTTAACATCGGATACAATGGATGTTTTCTGATTATCTTCTGGTCTTTCCAAGTCTCTCACTTCTTCTTGACCATCTGGACATTTGTGATGGCTTTCACACCTTATCTTTCTCTGATGCATGCATGCCTCATTCACACAAACAATCTCTTACAGAAACCTTCAAAGGTATACAGACAGCAGTATTGTATATTCAGCAGAATACATTGTAAATCAAGCCTTGCTAAATCTTATAACTAAAACAATTCACATTGGGGCTTCAGGCCCTCAACATTCCTCTAATCTTCTTAACATAGATACAATAGAGAATCCTGTCTCTTACTTCCTAATTTGTAATACATATAGGAAACCATAGTAGCTTTATAACTTTTTCTAAAACAAAAGGGTGACCATAATCACTCATAAGGATTGTTCTGGTCTGTCATTTCTTTCTGCTATTCAAAAAGGGTGGCTGACAAGATGAAATCAAATCATACATTAATTCTCATAGTACATTATAAAATCCAGCTCCTACAATAGTAGCATAAAAAACAACACCAAAACAAAAACAAAGCACTGCCAGTAAGTTGAGTGGCATTCTCTTCTTGTAAATTGGAATCACTTCTATTTCATGAGGCGCCTAATGGTCTCATTCCAAGAATTCCACAATATAAAAAAAATGTGACACCGGCCTTGGCTTCCAGTGAAATATTAGTCAGTCTTCACTATTTTTATTCATGATTTTATTTAATGTGTGATGGTAGAGTGGTGGCCATTAAGGGCCAATTCCCTTAGCTCTACGGGCCTAATTCAGTGCATTATTCCAGTTTTGCACTGGTGAAACTTAATAAAAAAAAAAAAAATCAGTGTAGTAAAAGAAGTCTTGATTCACCTCTGCATTATTCCAGTTTTACTCCATTGGTTTCTATGGCGTTTCACCTGAGTAAAACTGCTGTTATGCAGTGGGAAATCAGGCTGATCTGTCTAGCTTAGGCTTTTCTATAGAATCTACTCCGAGACCTTAACAATGGTGGTTATGTCTGGGGTGCATGGATATTGAAGACTCTTTTAACAAAAGTGGTGGTGGAGGGTTGTCTATTTCCCTAGTAAAGAAAAAAAAAAAAAAACCTCTCTCTGTATGTTGGGCCCTGGTTATCTGCTTGGCTGCTACCCCATAACCCAAACATAGCTGCATTTGTTGTGCTACATGTATGTTTTATAAAGTATTTTGGGGATCCATCATGATGGGAGATGCTTTATAAGAAAATATTATTGCCTGTGGCCCTCTTCCAAAACTTGCAGTAACAAGAGGTTACTTTTAGATTACATCCATGCCCTTCGTTTTGTTTGTATAATGTTCCAAGGATTCTTTCCCTGCTTCCTCTCTATGTATGTAACAGTAGCATGTTATAGGAGGGCTGCCATGTTAGGCTCCTTTCCACCTAAATATACTGTTCCTTAATACTGTAGCGCAGGGTAGTAAAAAAAAAAAGGTTCACTCTTATTCCTGACCTGTAACAATGATGGGCCTAGTAAGAATCATAACAGGATTGTAATAAAATAGAAATGTAAATATATGCACATTTTACAGAAGGAAAACTTTTATAGACAGGGAAAGTAAACAAATAACCTGGTCTAAAAGATACTCTGAGAGTGCATTCAGTAAAGACCAGAAAGTCTTTATGATCACCCTGAAGTGCTCATATTTTTCTTGTTATTAGTAACATCAGGGAGGAAATGTATCAGTTTAAGACTGCAGCCTTTCAGATTATTCAGTCTATCCCAACTGTTAAATGCTCCTCCTAGCACGCAGTGAGCCACAACACACAGTGTACCTGTTCACTCTCAGGACCTGCTCTAAACTTGAAAGATATCTGTATGGCTTGATGCCAGGCACTGAGATGCCTATCATTCAGTAAAGCAAATTAAAAAATATGTTCTATCACCTGTATCTGCAGTGCCTTAGGAGATGCCATGAGCTACCTTCAAGTTCCACAGCACCTCCCCAAACCCTTCAACATCACATTACATAAAACTAGGGATGGACCTGAACTGCAAAATTTGGATCTGGACCCAAACTTCCTTAAAGTATTCCAGACCACTGTTTCATGTAGGATCCAGTTGATAAAGATTGATGGCGTTTGGATGCCAAGGAGGCTCTGAACTTCCCCTGAGGGTGAGGTGTTTTGGACCAGATGTTCCTGTCTGGGCCCATCTCTACATGAAACATTTTGTTCTCCAACTTTCTTTAAAAAAACCCAGCAGGTATGGCTTCAATGAATTTCTTACATAGTATTCCCTTAATAAGGCAAGTGTGCTGTTGACAAAGAAATAGGATAACAGATCTGTCAAATCATTGTGAGTGTCACACCAATTCCCCTCCATTCTCAAAACGTCAGCTATGTCGTAATTGTGCTAAATTGTGCCCTTAAACTAAACTCAGAATGTATTCCATCGTCTTCCACTATTACCAGAAAAATGGTACACCAGGAAACAAGGAAAACTATGAGATATTTATAAAAAGAAGAAAGACAGCACTGACATGGTGGATAAGGTGATTTTTTGATACTGTATTAGTGTAGGAGAACAACTCTTATCATACTAGAGGTGTCCAAATATATATGAAATAGAAAGTAGCAAAAGCAGCTTCTTGTAGGAAGAGATGGACCTGAACAGCAAACTTGGCACCTGGAAGCAAATTTCCCTTACCTTCAGAGGTACTAGAGAGCGGGGCTTTGGTTTGACTTACGTCTTCTTGCACAACCCAATCCAGCTCCCACTGAATTCCAAGAATTACAATCAGAGATGGTTCTAGCCTCTAATGATTCTAATAAAAATAATACTGGCACACATCCTGAGGATATGTTACTCAGTGTTTACTTGGTCAAAATCCTACTGACAACAGTTAAAGTTTGCCTGAGTAAAGACGGAATGAAACACTCAGTAAAACTAATTTCAACATCTTTAAAACCCTGATTACAAAAAACCCTAAAACCAAACAAAACCCTACCACACTCAAAGACACGTGGATGCCACCCTGTACTCTTTGTTGGGATCTTTAGAAGTACGACTCAGCAAAAACCTCTTCATGTCATTGGAAGTTTAAGTAAGAACGGAGTAAAAATGTACTAAAGGATGCCAGGATTTGGCCCAATAATAGTAATATCATTTAGCAGTTATATATCACCTTTTCCATCTGTAGGTCCAAAAGTATTTTGCCACTGTAGGTAAGCATTCTTATCCCCTACCTTATAGTCTGAGAAACTGAGATGCAGAAAGGTAGAGAGACCTATCCAGGTACTCACAGCCAATCACTGGCAGAGCTGGGAACATAGGTGCTGAAATGCCACATTCCCCAAACAACTTTTCTCAGCTGGTAATAAAATTCTGAAAATTGGCATTGTGCATGAGCCATTTTCTGTTGGAAAAATACAGGTAAATCATGCTATTAACAAAAATTTCTGGAAAATTCATAAAGCACAAACCAAATAAATTCCGAAAAAACAAACTGAGAAAAAGCTAAGGAAGACTAAAGAGACAGTAATTTGTGGGAAGAGTTTTCCGAGAACAGTAGGTACGTTTTGCTTTCACTTCAAATTGTGTATAAACAGAAATGGAACTGTTGGTGAACATCAAATATTATTATTGGGCAAGCTCCTGTACTGAAGGCCTTCCTTAATCCAAAATCATCATATTCCATGTTCACATATACACGGGTGTTCATTTGCCAAAATATCTGCAATCTTCCTGGCACACTTCAGGCTGGCTCCTGCACAAAATGGAGGAGGACAAATTAAGTTTTAATGGGAGTACAGTTTGGCTCTTAGACACCACCAACATAAGCGAAGCATGAACAGCATGACCAGGCAGGTCTCATTTCTTCCCTTGCCAAAATGCTTTGGCTTTATGGATAAAAGCCAAGATGTTAAGAAAAAAAAAAGTCCATAAAGTTAAGACACTTAGGCACCTAAATAAGTGGCCTGAATATCAGAAGAACTGAGAATCCAGCAGCTTCCATCAGTTCAGGTCTGGTTGCTGAATGTTTCTGAAACTCAGGTCACTCATTTATAATTTAATTATGTTTAATTATGGCCATAGGAACCTAAGCTTTAAAGTGTCTATTTTTAAAAAATCTTCATTATTATCAGTATTCTTCCCTGCACACAACTACTTACATTTTAAATGACACACACCTTTTAATCCTCAAACCAGTATGTGCCAATTTCTCCCAGTGCATAAAAATGTATCCTACATCTTGTATATGGGCAGGGTAATGAAGCTACCACATGAAGCTATGACATTTCACCCACCATGGAATAAAATTAAAACCCTGAAGTAAATATAATTCTGCATTAAACTCTGCCTGTACTGGCATGCTACCATTGTTCCTAGAGGACCAGTTTCTGCCATTCTTACTCATGTTAATTAGTACCTTACACCATGAATAGTCCATTGAATTCTAATTATCTGGGGTTACTCATGGGGTAAAAGTGCCACGCAATGTAAGTAGCAGTGTCATAATCTAACCCATAGTGCCTGGTGCAATGCCTGCAGAACTCAATGGAAAGACTCCACTGGGTTAGGTCTATAATGAGTAAGACACATTCACTGACTTCAGTGGGTCTGCTTATATAACTCTGTGTGTGTGTGTGTGTGTGTGTGTGTGTGTGTGTGTGTGTGTGTGT
>NW_020664463.1:4229440-4234280 GCF_002925995.2 Terrapene triunguis | reverse complement strand
TGTGTGTGTGTGTGTGTGTGTGTGTGTGTGTGTGTGTGTGTGTGTGTGAGACACACTTAGTAAGGGTTGTAAAACCAGGCCCTAAAACACTTCCAATTGGGGTAAAGTATGAAGACCATATTTAAAAGCACACCGAAAGGAAACCTTTGTAGCATAAACAAAGTATGTGGTGACATAGTATGAAGTCCTTAACTCCCCTTTGCTTGAGAAAATCAGTATTTGGCTCACAAGTGGTGTAATGCAGTCAGCACAAACATGCAGTCATAAAAAGTTTATAACACAGAGACTCTGTGTAATGTCTAATAGCCCCTCTTCTGTTTTAAACAGGTGTCATCTGAAGAACAACTCCTTCTTTTGATGTTTATTGACAGTCTCTCCAGCCTCCAAATGAAAACTGGGCTGTTAGGATTAATGAGTTTATTCTGCCATAAATCTCTAGATTACAGGTAACGTGGCAGGGTTACAATGAACCCTGTAAATATGGAAGAGAGAAGAGGAATGGATAAGACAGAGTCTGTTTGGGCAAAAATCACATTGGGAAAGAAAAAATAACAGGAGTACTTGTGGCACCTTAGAGACTAACAAATTTATTAGAGCATAAGCTTTCGTGGGCTACAACCCACTTCTTCGGATGCATAACGAAGAAGTGGGTTGTAGCCCACGAAAGCTTATGCTCTAATAAATTTGTTAGTCTCTAAGGTGCCACAAGTACTCCTGTTATTTTTGCGGATACAGACTAACACGGCTGCTACTCTGAAACCTGTCATTGGGAAAGAAAGCTACTAGAGCCTCCCCTGGGATAGTGCTTGGGGTGTGCTATAGACCCCTGGGATCTGATTTGGATATGGATAGAGACCTCTTTAATGTTTTTAATGAAGTAAATACTAATGGGAATTGTGTGATCATTGGAGACTTTAACTTCCTTCCCAGATATAGACTGGAGGACAAGTGCTAGTAATAATAATAGGGCTCAGATTTTCCTGGATGCGATAGCTGATGGATTCCTTCACCAAATAGTTGCTGAACCAACAAGAGGGGATGCAATTTTAGATTTGGTTTTGGTGAGTAGTGAGGACCTCATAGAAGAAATCGTTGTAGGGGACAACCTTGGTTTGAGCGATCATGAGCTAATTCAGTTCAAACTAAATGGAAGGATAAACAAAAATAGATCTGTGACTAGGGTTTTTGATTTCAAAAGGGCTAACTTTAAAAAATTAAGGAAATTAGTTAGAGAAGTGGATTGGACTGAAGAACTTGTGGATCTAAAGGCGGAGGAGGCCTGGAATTACTTCAAGTCAAAGTTGCAGAAACTATCAGAAGCCTGCATCCCAAGAAAGGGGGGGAAATTCATAGGCAGGAATTGTAGACCAAGCTGGATGAGCAAGCATCTCAGAGAAGTGATTAAGAAAAAGCAGAAAGCCTACAAGGAGTGGAAGATGGGAGGGCTCAGCAAGGAAAGCTACCTTATTGAGGTCAGAACATGTAGGGATAAAGTGAGAAAGGCCAAAAGCCATGTAGAGTTGAACGTTGCACAGGGAATTAAAACCAATAGTAAAAGGTTCTACACCCATATAAATAAGAAGAAAACAAAGAAAGAAGAAGTGGAGGTTAAGGATAATCTAGGCATGGCCTAATATCTAAACAAATACTTTGCCTCAGTCTTTAATGAGGAGCTTAGGGATAATGGCAGGATGACAAATAGGAATGAGGATATGGAAGTAGATATTACCACATCCGAGGTAGAAGCCAAACTCGAACAGCTTAAATGGGACTAAATTGGGGGGCCCAATAATCTTCATCCAAGAATATTAAAGGAAATGGCACATGAAATTGCAAGCCCGTTAGCAAGAATTTTTAATGAATCTGTAAAGTCAGGGGTTGTACCGTATGACTGGAGAATTGCTAACATAGTCCCTATTTTTAAGAATGGAAAAAAATGTGATCTGAGTACCTACAGGCCTGTTAGTTTGACATCTGTATTATGCAAGGTCTTGGAAAAAATTTGGAAGGAGAAAGTACTTAAGGACATTGAGGTCAATGGTAATTGGGACAAAATACAACATGGTTTTACAAAAGGTAGATCGTGCCAAACCAACCTGATCTCCTTCTTTGAGAAGGTAACAGATTTTTTAGACAAAGGAAATGCAGTGGATCTAATTTACCTTGATTTCAGTCAGGCATTTGATACGGTTCCACATGGGGAATTATTAGTTAAATTGGAAAAGATGGGGATCAATATGAAAATTGAAAGGTGGATAAGGAACTCGTTAAAGGGGAGACTACAATGGGTCCTACTGAAAGGTGAACTGTCAGGCTGGAGGGAGGTTACTAATGGAGTTCCTCAGGGATCGGTTTTGGGACCAGTCTTATTTAATCTTTTTATTATTGATCTTGGCACAAAAAGTGGGAGTGTGCTAATAAAGTTTGCAGATGACGCAAAGCTGGGAGGTATTGCCAATACAGAGAAGGACGGGATATCATACAGGAAGATCTGGATGACCTTGTAAACTGGAGTAATAGTAATAGGATGAAATTTAATAGTGAAAAGTGCAAGGTCATGCATTTAGGGATTAATAACAAGAATTTTTATTATAAGCTAGGGACGCATCAGTTGGAAGTAACAGAGGCGGAGAGGGACCTCGGAGTATTGGTTGATCACAGGATGACTATGAGCCGCCAATGTGATATGGCGATGAAAAAAGCTAATGCGGTCTTGGGATGCATTAGGCGAGGTATTTCCAGTAGAGATAAGGAGGTGTTAGTACCGTTATACAAGGCACTGGTGAGACCTCATCTGGAATACTGTGTGCAGTTCTGTCTCTCATGTTTAAGAAGTATGAATTCAAACTGGAACAGGTACAGAGAAGGGCTACTAGGATGATCCGAGGAATGGAAAACTTGTCTTATGAAAGGAGACTCAAAGAGCTTGGCTTGTTTAGCCTAACCAAAAGAAGGCTGAGGGGAGATATGATTGCTCTCTATAAATATATCAGAGGGATAAATACCACAGAGGGAGAGGAATTATTTAAGATCAGTACCAATGTAGACACAAGAACAAATGGATATAAACTGGCCATCTGGAAGTTTAGACTTGAAATTAGACGCAGGTTTCTAACCATCAGAGGAGTGAAGTTCTGGAACGGCCTTCCAAGGGGAGCAGTGGGGGTAAAAGACATATCTGGCTTCAAGACTGAGCTTGATAAGTTTATGGAGGGGATGGTATGATGGGATAGCCTAATTTTGGCAGTTAATTGATTTTTGATCATTAGCGGTAAATATGCCCAATGGCCTGTGATGGGATGGGATCTGAGTTACTACAGAGAATTCTTTCCTGTGTGTCTGGCTGGTGAGTCTTGCCCACATGCTCAGGGTTTAGCCATATTTGGGGTCGGGAAGGAATTTTCCTCCAGGGCAGATTGGCAGAGGCCCTGGGGGTTTTCGCCTTCCTCTGCAGCGTGGGGCACGGGTCACTTGCTGGAGGATTCTTTTTACCTTGAAGTCTTTAAACCATGATTTGAGGACTTCAATACCTCAGACATAGGTTAGGGATTTTTACAGGAGTGGGTGGGTGAGATTCTGTGGCCTGCGTTGTGCAGGAGGTCAGACTAGACAATCATAATGCTCCCTTCTGACCTTAAAGTCTATGTTTCTATAGGAAACCAGCTGCTTGAGATATATATATATATATATATATATATATATATATATATATATAAAAGCCTCTCATTATGGGACTTGGATTTCCCATGCTATTAAATAATAATTATCGTATTGCCACTTTCTATTTTCCAATTAATATTTAGCAAGTAAACTGAATATCATTTGTTCATATTTTGTGCAGAGGCTTTGGGTTAATTTACTTTCTGGAAGGAATAGTTGTTTCAGTTTCTTCATTAACTTTTGCTACAGTCTTCATTTTTTTTTACATATAGTGCTTATGCCAGAGGCATGATTATGTTTTACTCATAAGCTTTCAGATCCAGGGCTTTCAGGGGAACACAGAGATGTGAAATATTTCATTGAACAGATTAGATACAGTGTATATCTACTGTAGTTTGGTGTAGGGTAATGGAAATGTGCACAGAAGTGTGTGCTGTTGTGGAGGTGGGTGGGTTTTTTTTTGGGGGGGTGGATGTGTGTGTTCTAGTTTGGTTAGGTTAATTCAAGGAAAATACTGTTAGGGCCCAATCCTGTGGTTAGTGTAGTTAGTAGGAACCTTTGTGAGAAGGTAAATAAAATTTTGCGAAGGTATCTAATAGGGAAATCTATGGGTTTCTTTACCTCCCTTTCATCTCTTTAGTTTTATAGAGGGTTAGTGACCAAGATTTTCAGAACTGCCTAATGTTTTGGGCGCTGACCTTGAGACACATAGAATGGGCCTGATTTTTAAAAGGTGGGTTCTCAGCCCTTTCTGAAAATCAGGTCTCCAGTTAAGTTGTCACAAGTTGATTACTCCTGTAATTGAGGCATCCAAAATCACTAGTCATTTTTGAAAATCTTGGCCATTATGCATAGGGCTGTAGTGATAGAAGTTAAACTATTCAGTGGAAGGCCAGCTCCTGGTCTTGCTTAAATTTCTGAATTCCTCCTTGTCCCAATATATTCCTGGTTCTGCCCTTCTAGAATTGTACCTCTCACATTGCTTTATGATTATCGTTCGAGTGGGTTCATCAAGCAGATGTTCTTATGTATGCATACTGAACCATCCAGGGCCGGCTCCAGGCACCAAGCACCCAAGCTGGTGCTTGGGGCGGCACCTGGAGGGGGGCGGCGGCGCGGCGCTCTGGCCGCCGGGGGGGGGGAAGAGCCGAGCCCCAGTCGGGGCTCGCCGCCCTCCCCC
>NW_020664463.1:4147839-4229040 GCF_002925995.2 Terrapene triunguis | reverse complement strand
GCCGGCCCTGGAACCATCCTCCTTTCTCCTTGTGCTTCTTTTTACACAAACAGCAAACTGCAATGCTACTGACCTTTTGATCTAAGGAGAATAAATTCCACTCTAATGACGTTGGTTTTCCTTTTATGCTGCCTGCCTATGGCACATCTTCTTTCCTCCTCTCACTCCCCACTAACACTGCTTACCGATGTGTTCCAAAGGCCTTTTCTTGATTAGCCCCTGTCACCTCTGCGGCTCTGCTTCCTCCCACAGGAGATTTTTTTTAAAATTAAGTTCTTGGCTTTCTCCCATTCTGTTGTAACCAGCTGTGATGAGTCTTCCTTTGCTTTCAATAAAGTTACCAGTAACAGTGCGGATGTTAATTATTATTATTTTTTATTAAGCCACTGTCATTCAATCTGGAAACAGGTAAGCCTTGCTCTGCCTCTGTGACAAAAATATCATTAGCAGACAAAGCTCCTATAAAGGTAACAGGAAAATCTTATTAGATTAGCTGTGAGCTTTGAATCTACAAACAAGAGGCGGCTGTCTGAGAAGGGTCAAAGCATTTCTGTGAATTCAACAGGCAATATTCCCAGCTGACGTCTGCTCTGTACTAGATTACGTACAGCAAAACCTGACTGACCAGTTTCTCCCAGCTAATATGTTTTACGTTTGTGGGTGAGAGGAGGATTTACTCTGCAATGAAAATATGTAATTAATACTTTACATTTTTAATCTTTACAGATTCTTTTATTAATTAACACACTCCCCTATTTTTACACCTGGGGGAAACTGAGGTAAGAGGATGGGTGATTTGTACAAGGTCACTGTAGAGCGAGTGTTTGAGCTGGGACTAGAACACAGGAGGAGATTTGGTTCCATTCCGGTCTTCAAACCGTAAAAACATGCTACAGAATAATGCAAAGAACAGCAGGGCAGAGGGGTTGTGTTAGTGGAAAGCAGTGTTGGCATGGCAAGGACCTTCTTCACAGCACCTGTGATCTAAGTAATGCCCTTAGTAGCAATTGGTAAAATATAGCTGCCTTTTTCTTGCTTGCTTTGGAAGTGAATTGTTGTTACAGGGGAAGGGAACCAGACTCTTGGAACCTGCTCCTCCCACAAGCATTCATCCTGTGTGGTGGGAAGAAAAGAAAGAAGGTGTGAGGTAAAGCAGTGGGGAAAGAAACCCCATATATTGGCAGAGGGAAACAGAGAAAGGGAATAAGAGGAAAGAACACCCAACAACAACATAGAAGAAAGGAGCTGTGAAAAAGAATTCGGGGCTTTTGAGAAGAGCTTTATTGCATATTAATTTGTTCCACATTGAGAATAAGTTTAGCTCTGTACAAGACAAGACTGGGGGAGAGGCTGCAGATAGAACTATCTGGGGAAAGCTTGTTCTGTGTCTAGGGAGGTGCTAAGTGATGCAGTAGGGAAAAACACCTGCCTGTATACACTTTGTTTCGCATTGAACCTAAGTAAAAATCACTGAAGAAAAGTTGACATTCCAGTATCTTTGTGTTCTCTACACCCACCCATTGTTCTCTCCTACCTTCATTTTCTCCAGCAACAATAAAATACATAAAACAAAGAGAAGAACTTTAAGAAACACAAATAGTCCATTTTAGAGCTGACACTTTTGACTGCTATTTCATGTTATTTTAAAAAAACCCACAAACTTGTAGGGACAAAATTAGAAAGGCCAAGGCACAAAACAAGATTAAACTAGCTAGGGATCTAAAGGGTAACAAGTAAAATTTTTACAAATGCATTAGAATCAAGAGGAACACCAAGGACAGAGTAGGCCCATTACTCAATTAGGAGTTGGAAGAAAATAACAGAAAATGCAGCAATGGCTGAAGTGTTAAATGCCTTTTTTTTAATTTCAGTTTTCACCAAAAAGGTTAGCAGTGACTGCACAACTAACATAGTGAATACCAGTGAAAATGAGGTAGGATATGAGGATAAAATAGGGAAAGAACAAGCTAAGAATTACTCAGACAAGTTAGAGGTCTTCAAGTTGCCAGGGCCTGACAAAATAGATTCTAGAATACTTAAGGAACTGTCTGAAGAAATCGCTGAGCCATTAGCAATGATCTTTGAGAACTTGTGGAGTATGGGAGACATACCAAAGAACTGGAAAGGGGCAAATATAGTACCTATCTATAAAAAAGGGGAATAAGGAAAACCCAGGGAATTATAGACCAGTCAGCTTAACTTTGGTACCCAGAAAGATAATGGAGCAAATAATCAAACATCAATTTGTAAGCACCTACAAGATAAGAAGGTGATAAGTAATAGACAACATGGATTTGGCAAGAACAAATCATGTCAAACTAACCTAATAGTCTTCTTTGACTGGGTAGCAAACCTTGTAGATAGGATAGATGTGGGATAGTAGATGTGATGTACCTCGACTTACTGTCTCAGATGACTGTCTTATAAGCAAACCATGGAAATATAGCCTACACAAACATACTATAAAGTGGGTGAACAACTGGTTAGCAAACTGTACTCAGAGAGTAGTTATCAATGGTTCATAGTCAAGCTGGAAGGGCTTATCAAATGGGGTCCCACAAGAATCTGTCCTGGGTCTGGTTCTGTTCAATATCTTCATAAATGGTTCAGATAATGGCATAAAGAATACGCTTATAAAGTTTGTAGCTGATACCAAGCTGGAAAGAGTTGCAAGTGCTTTGGAGGACAGGATTGGAATTCAAAATGATCTTACAAACTGGAGAAATGGTCTGAAATAACTGGGATAAAATTCAATAAGGACAAATGCAGAGTACAATACTTAGTAAGGAATAATCAATTGCACAAATACAAAATGGGAAATGACTGCCTAGGCAGATGTACTGCAGAAAAGGATCTAGGGGTTATGGTGGATCACAAACTAAATGATAGTCAACAATGTAATATTGTTGCAAACAAAGTGAACATCATTCTGGGATGTATTAGCTGGAGTATTGTAAGCAAGACATGAGAAATAATTCTTTCACTCTACTCAGCTTTGATAAAGCTTAAGCTACATGTCCAGTTCTAGGCACCACACTTTGGGAAAGATATGGACAAATTGGAGAAAGTCTAGAGGAGAACAACAAAACTGTTTAAAGATCTAGAAAACATGACCTACAAGGTAAGATTGAAAAAAAATTGGGTTTGTTTAGAACCCAAGAAGACAAGACTCGGGGTGGGGGGAGGGGGGATGCATAATAACAGTCCAAGTATATAAAATGTTGTTATAAATTGTTCCCCTTAATCACTGAGGAAAGGACAAGAAGCAATGGGCTTAAATTGCAGCAAGGAAGATTTAGGATAGCCATTAGGAAAATCTTTCTAACTGTCCAGAGAGTTAAGCACTGGAACAATTACCTAGGGGTGTTGTCGAATCTCTGTCATTGGAGGTTTTTAAGAGCAAGTTAGACAAACACCTGTCAGGGATGGTCTAGATAATACTCAGTCCTGCCTCAGTGCTGGGAATTGGTGGAGATGAACTATCGAGGTCCCTTCCTGTCCTACATTTCAATGATTTCTATGCTTCCTTCCCAATTTTCCTCCAACGCTTGCACAACATTGCTCCTCTTGGCAATGTCTTTCTGTAGCAACCGTGACATCTGGAACATAAGAAAAGTTCCCTTGGGAAATGCTCAAAGCAACTGACCCAGAAGGCTGTAGCTCCCCATTGTCTTTCAGCTCTACCATTATGGAGATATCACATGTGGTGCAAACATCCACAATTATCAAATAAATCATATACACACAGTGACTAAAACCCCAATATGATATCCAAAACCACAGGTTTCCACCAACGTCTTGAGCTAAAGGAGAACTCTTATTTTGGGCAGTAGAAGTGGCTTCTCTCTGTGGGCCAGCTCCTATCCATCTAATTATCAGCCTGAATCATCATATCTGAGCACCTCACAAACATTAATTTATCATTTCAACACCTCTATGAGGCAAGCAAGTATTATCCCCAATTTACAAATGGAGAACCAAGGCACAGAGAAAGCAAATTGCCCAAAGTCACCCAGGAAGTCTGTTGCAGAGCCGGCAACTCGGCCCAGATCTCATAAGTCCCAATCCAGTTCCCTTACAGCAAAGCCATCCTCATTAGATGGCTCTCTCTCCCTCTCACCCAAACTACAACTTGAGGAAGCATTCAATCTCTAACAGTAACAATTTCCCAAATCCAACAGGGGAATCTTTCTTCCTTCTTCCTAAAGCAACACATTCAGCTGTAGTTGTAACAATGACTAATCCTGCTTGCACCACGTTTTAAAAATGCCATTCTCTTCAGGCATGTGGTCAAATGTATCAGTTTTTCCCCCCATTGCTAAGTGTTACTGTCATCATTTCTGTGGCTGGAAGTGTTAACCACTTCTCCCATTTATAGCTCCTTTTATGTTTTTTTTCTCTCCATAAAGTTCTGTTTGGTCTATTTGCAGCCCTTTCTCAAGTATTAATTTTCTCAACATTTCTTGAGATTTCTACCATCATGTCATTAAAAGAGTCCATTAAAAAAAAAGCTATGATGGTACATCTCAGAAAAGGAATAAAGTCTTTCAGCTAACTGGAATGTGCATCTCAACTGGCTGGAACCCAGGAGCAACTGAAGAAGGTTAAAGACTCTTAAGGAAACAAGAACATCAAAAGACACACAACTTAGTTTTGCTCTCAGGCTGTGGTTTGAAAATGACATTAATCCTATTGTCTCAGAATTTGAAAAGCAAAGTCACTCTTGTTGGTCTGAATATCATTTGAACAGCAGTAACAAGGATTCCTGACACATAAGATTATAAAATCACAATGCCACATACAAAATGAGAGTACTTAGGGATTTAAGAGAGAGGTGAGGAAGGGACCAGAACTACACTTTGGATAACATTTTAGAATTTTAATTATTTTGTTGTGCCTGTGGTATCTGAATTTCAGATACATCCAAAATTTAGATAGGTCTTAACGATATACCTCTAATAGGAACCCTAATAGATGTTATGCTGTTTTGATTGACACTTTTTATTTTCATATTTGTAAAGGCGTATCCAAATCTGAAATTACCAAACTTTGCCCAAATTCAAACTTGCTAACCACAACCTGCCTCAGTTCTATTACCGCATAGTGTCTCTTGAGGCCCTTTTTCTTGATTAAATGAAACTTTCAAACCCATCTTTAAGTATGCTGATCTAATGCACAGCATGCAACTCTGAGCAATGTAGTACACCTGCTCTTTCCCCCTTTGTTAGAATTTGTAGTCAAACATTAATCCTGTACACTATTTGTAGTAATGATTATACATAAGCATCATCAAACGCAGGTCGTCTACTGGGGACTACACCACCAGTCATAGTGACCACGGAGGTGGCGTCGCACCAGGCATTGTGTAGTGAAGTTCCCAGAACTGGATCAATCCTGCAAATCCATGAATCTCTGGGGCAGTCCATGGGTTGTGTCAGGTAGGGACAGAGCACACACCTGAAAATGGTGTGCCAGGGGTGTTTTTGTCCATCCCAGAGACATGACCAAAAGGTGCAATGCAGCTTTTGACTATAATGAACAATTGAAGGAAACCCCGTGATTGTGGATGCATGAACCACACAGGGAGGAAGAAGAGCTAGATCTTTGTAGCACTCATCCAAACCATCAGGAACCAATGGCATCTGGTGGAACAGTTCCTGGGAAGGGGGAGGGTGTCCCCAAAAATAAAATCTCTCTTCATCTCCCCACTCCTCAGGGGGAAGAGTGAAACAAAGGTGTGATCAGCCATCACAAACTGTGACAAGAGCACCTGGGTTAAAGCCCCTTCTATTACCAACCCCAGGTGTTCTTCACACTTAGGATGGGCACAACCCAAATACCGCCTAAGAAAAGCATAGGCTCAATGATCACAGCTTCCTGGAAGTCCAAACCAGACTTTTGAGGCATGTTCCATGTAGCCAGATGGAATCTGTTAACACTGGATGGCACTGAGTACAAGATACCTCTCATAAAAGAACTCATCCATTACAAAGGCCCGCCTGCCATTCAGCAAACAAGTGATCGTGGAAGATGCACTCTGGTGGTCCACACCAAACGCAAGGTGTGTCACGTGTTATCAGAAAACCTCTAGCACAGACTTTAACCACGTTGAACCCCATCTCTACATGCTCACCCTATGCTCAGCCCCAACATCATCATGGACACTTATTTGTTGTTTTGGCTTACATGCCAACAGAAGAGGCCTCATCTGTGGAAAGGAATGCATTCTACTATGAGTTAGCATTAAAAATGCAGTCAACTCTGCCCCATGACACACTGCTAGTGCTCAGAGATTTCAGTGCTATGACCGAATTGGATATGAAACCATGATAGGTCCCTTTGGTTTGGGTTCCCCAAATGACATCGGCACTTGGCTTTTGACGTATGCCACCAAGGATTCATCTGTTATGGGCTCCTGATTTAGGCACCTTAACAATGATTGCTGGACCTGGATTTCAAACAGTGGACATGCCAGGAAGCAAACTGACCATATCCTGGTCAGAAATCACTCCATAGTGAAATGTCACTGGGTCTTTGGTGTCACAGAAGCACCAGCAAATTCAGAGTCATTCAGCTCTTACTGCATCTTCCCACTCCTCACAAGTTAGATGTTCAACACTACAATTATACATAAGGCTGGATTTTTTTTAAGCCCTGGAATTAATGGATGTTATCGTTCCTGGCTCTTTATTTTGTTTTGTTTTTAAATATCCCTGGCTTTTGACCTGCTGAGATTTTTCCCTGCAGGTGGAGCGTGATGTTAAATATCTAAACTTTTTTCAGTTAGACCTTTGATTGCTGCCAAATTAAATCTTGGGTTGCACGGGAGTCTCTAAGGGAGCAAGAACTCAGAAAAAAAAATACAGTGAAACATATAAAAATAAGCCGCTGCGCAAAAGGGTCAGAGTATACTCCCATTAAAGTCAATAGCCATTTTGACTTCAATAGAAGCAGGAGCAGGCCCCCACTCAGAATTTTAGTTCCACCAAATGTGACTAGGTTTCTCCTAAGATGACATTTAAAAAAAACCAAACCAATTGATGAACTAGGCTGGGTTTGACAAGTTTGGCTCTAAGGCAACCACTGTGTTCAGAGCTACCCAAGCTCACCACACATTTTTTGCATTAAAATGGGGATGGGAGTAGCTTACTTGGAGTACAAAACAATGTCTCTGACACCTCATATATATAAAGTCAAGTTTCAGACATCATTATATATTTTTTCTATGCCTTGTGACCCTTTCTCTATAAGCACTTGGTGACTTTTCCTAAAAATACACCAGGCTAAACCTGCCACCCTAGCACCATCTTCCACGTCCTGCGCTGCCCAAAGATCTCCCTGTAATTTCAACTGAAGGCACCGCTCTGCATGACTGCAGATAAGATCCCAGCTGAAACTGGAGAACCAAGATTGAGGAAACTGAGGCACGGCTCTTTTTTTTTGCTGTGGCCAACACCCCCGCTGAAAGTGGGGGAACAGAAGCAATTAAGGAGTACTGCAGAATATGTGATTCCTACTCAGGTTAGGAAAAGCCCAAGGTATATGTATAGCAGTCATGAGGCTGCTCCCTCTAATTGACTCCTTTTCAGAGGATAGCCATGGATAATGGCGGAAACCTCAGTCAAGCGACCAGGGCCGGCTCCAGGCACCAACTTACCAAGCAGATGCTTGGGGCAGCCACTTCGGAGAGGGGCGGCACGTCCAGCTGTTCGGCGGCAATTCAGCGGATGGTCCCTCACTCCTGCTCTGAGCGAAGGACCTCCCGCCGAATTGCCACCACAGATCACGATCACGGCTTTTTTTTTTTTTTTTCGTTTGGCTGCTGGGGCGGCCAAAACCCTGGAGGCGGCCCTGCAAGCGACCCTAACTTGCAGCCCACACAAAGGCCAGGCAGGGAGAGGAATTGGTCTCTTGGGAAGGAACATAAGGCTCATGTAGACACAGCCCCAGGGTAGACACAGACCCCTGGAGAGGGCATGCCATGAATCCCTTCCCCAACTGATACTGAGTGACTGAAACCAGGAGTTACAGCTTGGTTAAGACCAGCTTTGCATGTGGTGGGCCACTTGGATACCCTTTTGTTTGCGGCAAGGGTGGATTCATGTGAGGCTACACGCTCGTTGACTTCACTGCACATTAGATGCTACTTTAGGAGTACTGCCAGCAAAAGAACCACAGAGAGCATTCCCCCCTCGCTAGGCTGGCTTGTCTGGAGACTGAGCTAAAAGATCCAGGCAGGTATGTCTACTCACTGTCAGTACACTGGCAGGGTTGTAGGAGTTGGCTAGGAGGGCTGAGGTGGTCAAGAAAATTATCTTGCATGAACTACAGGCATGGCCATCTTCAATTTCACACCTATCCTGAGGGCACCACTTGGGGTATTTTGCACTTGGCAGTCTTCTTTATCTTCAGTCATGGCCAGAGCCAATCTATTACTAAAGGCAAATTAAGTGGTGGAGATTTTATCGAGTGTTGGACCAAACCCTTAATCCGGGCAATAGGGTTTCTTTGAAGGGAGGACTGGATGCCAGAGTTGGCCTTGAAAGTTGATTTGAAGGCATTGGATCTGGTGTTTCCAGTAGGGACAAGGGTGCTCATTGGATCTAAGAGGAGACAGGGATATAACCCAGTAGGAGCTCTTTCCTGTCTTAGTGGAAGTGACTACTAGCAAGAATGAAGTCAAGAGCAAGAGACAGTTCTGAAGTGAAAATCAGGCAGTAGTCCAGGAGGTAATTGACAGGTCTTCAAATCCCTCAGAATATGAGGTAGGCAGAATTTGAGAGTTGGTGCTGGGAGCTAGCAAGGAGCCTATTCAGGCATTCAGCTAGATATCTGGAACCTTTGTCCTCGACCAGTTTTGTCTTATTGCAAAACAATTGGCACATTCAGGTGTCTATTGAGGAGATGGAGGATTTTGTTCCCATGTGTGAACAGGATGCACGCCACCTCCAAATTTGACACTACAGTCAGTGGTGTCACGGCTAAGGGAGGGGCATTCTCTATCATGTTTAATAAGGTGTTCAGATAGGGCTCTGGAATTTAGGGATCTGCAGTCAGGGAGGGAAAAATCTGATACCCTGACTCCCACAGAGGGTACAAACCAATTAGGGGTGGCAAGGTGAGTCATAATACTGTGGGGATGCTGGGATTTCCCAGTCAAAGCAATGCAGATTTGTTTAGTGCTGAGGCTGTTGGTGCTGGTTCACTCTTCCTTCATGAGGAAGAGTTATTCTGGAAAAGGAAATTTCACTTCAATGAGTGCATACTGTTCAGGATTCCCTGGTGAAGTGGGATCCTATTTATTTAGGATTAGATTGGTTACATCTACACCACACCTTGGAATAAGAGCCCAGAGGGTTACGCCTATCAATGGTGGCCTCTGAACACATACCGACTCCTTTGGGGAGGATAATTCAGAGGTGTATATCCCCTCCTTCAGGATCACAAAAGAGAATCACTGAAGGGGGTGACTGGATGTGTGGACAAAATATTGTGCATTAGGCCCACAGGCACCCAGCCAGTTCCCCTGGGAATGCACTGCTGGGACTCAGCAGTGAGGCAATTTTGACTCGGCATGGATGGAGTGGAGCAAGAGAATGGGTCATGAGACCCAGAGTTTGGATCTGTAGGTATTGGGCCCAAAGGCAAGCAGCCAGTTCCTCTGGTGGTTCACAGCTAGGCCTCAGTGGTGAGGTGAATGGCATGGGAAGAGGTGCATGCTCTAAAGTCAGCTAATGCCCCTCGTGCTCTTTGGCAGCCAGGAACCAGCCACCTGCAATGACTATTGTACACCTGGGTGAAAACTGTGGGATTTTGTAACGGGGTTGATTTAATCATGAGGACACAGAGAGATTTAGGGCAGAACCAGGACCTTTTCCAGCAGGTGACTGTAAACTGGTCTGAAATGCTGCAGCAGAAGGCATGAGGGGGCGCTGCCTCATGCCCTCATTCAGGGACAAGGGGTATACCTGTCTGACCAAGCAGTGGATGTATTTTTGGCTGACATTAGGGCAGAAATTGTTAAATATCTGGGAACCTGGCTGGGTGTGAGGCAGCCATGCTAACTGCTGGAGTCTCCTTGGGGCAGGTGTCCAGGGCAAGTACTCATTCCGTAGGGGATCCGGTTCCCAGATAAACCAGAGCTGAAAGTGGACTTAGGAGGAAGGTATCCCTTAAAGAAACCGGGGAACCTGGGTTGGGGCTAATGTCTGGTACAGTGAGGAGACAATCCCCTTGCCCCTGTATATGGATCTGAGATTTTGAGTTGAATCCATATCTCTCTGATACAGAATGCAGCCTATCAGTCATCCCTGGTGTTTTGTGGGTGATGAAGGGGAAAAAATGTAACAAACTCCATTGCTCATATGTCATCGCATAGAGGATTTCATGGAAGTGTCTAACTTAATTTAGGACTTGGTAGATTCTTACATCCTTGCTTTATTTAAATTGTCAATTGAGAGTGATGCAACCTGAAAACATCATTAACATTGGCCTTCCATAAATTATGTGAAGAGGAAGAATATGTTATTTTGTATCCTGTCAGAATTATATGACCATGTTTTCAAAGGCTAGACAGGAATGGGTACAATTTATAAATATGAAGGTGACAGTTATGCTAAAGACCTGGACTCCTCTTTTTATTCAATACTATGAATGCATGTTGGTACATCTTATCTGATAAGAGTGTTATCTTGTTGACATTTCAGGTGCTAGAACTGCTCAGCAAAGCAGTTCTGGCACCTAGAATGTGAATGATACAACACTTATCTGATACAATGTACCCATAACTATTTTAGATTAATTCATCATAAATCTGTATGTCTTCCCATTTCAGTTTGAAGACAACTACTGTACGGTACACATCAAAATGAAAAATGAGGATGAGCCATTAGGTTCTCACACTCTCTCTGTTCTCTGGGGACTTTTTGCTTCTCAGAATACAGAACTAGTCATTTGGCACCTTTTGTTATTCTTGTTAAATGAAAGTGAGTTTAGTTTTTCTAAAAAGGTCCCAGACTGTCAGCCCTGGAAACTGGAGACACAAGGTGAATGAGATAGTATCTTTGATTGGACCAACTTCTATTGGTGAGAAAGACAAGCTTTTGAGCTAACACCAAGAGCCTTGGAAACAGAAGCTTAGAGTCGATTTTGGCTTGGTGGTGACAATCTTCAGGCTAACTGGAGCATATTATACCAAAACTTATTTTCAAGAATGAACTTTCCACCAATTTTTAATGACATACCAAGCTGTATTTATCTGAATCTAAAATTGCATAACATACAAATCACTCACTTTTTTGGATCTTTTTGTTCTCTATTTAAAAAATCTCTAAGGAAAAGAGGAAATGTAGTACAAAAAACATTTCGTAGAAGCCCTTATGATCATACTTGTGTGCCCTCAAATTTAGGTGTCCTCTTTCTTTTAGTTTTGAAAATTATTCACATCAGAAATAAAGTATTCTGGAACAGAGGTTGGAGCATTATTTACACTAAAGAAGTGAACCCTTCAACATTTTAAGTGTCTTGTATAAATAATTTGTGTCCCCCTCATTTCAGGTCTTTGTTGGGCCTTGTCTTATTGCGACATATGGTTATGACTGAGAATTCCAATGCACAAAAATCAAGAAATTCAAGCTTACTGGTCCCACAGTAATGACAAAGTCCTACATTGTTTGCATATATTAAAGTCTGAATTAACATCACACACAAACAATAAAAAATACCTTAGAACTTAAGGGGAACAGAACCCAGTTATCTTTTCTGTGGGACATTATAATTGAACTTCCTGGTTTTTCTGTGTTTACATTTTTGGCCAGAATGTGAAACCTTTTGGCTATGAATTGTATTATTGTGTAATGCATTTTTGTTTACATTGCTATGACAGTGGTGTTCACACTGCTGCTCTTAGGAATGTCAGTATAAGTGAATTCCAGATTTGTTGCCATATTTTGCATGATATAGAGAATTAGTTCCACAAAGGTAATTATCAGGGTTCTGAAACATTTTGGGCCAGATTTTACAGAAACATGAGTTAGTTAAAATGGCAGTTTAAGTCCCTAAAAGACATTTTATGCAGTTTTATGCTCTGAAAAAAAATGGATAGACCTAAGAGAGTATTGCCCCTTTCTTCTCACAGCTGTATTAGGGCTACCTGGACCTTGGTCCTGTGCAGAGGGATGGAGCTGTGCTCCCCATCCACTGGGAGCAAGTGGATGAGAAAGAGGAATATTATGCTGGGGAATAGGTGGAATTTTGGCTCTGTTTCTTTCTCCCCCACGTACCAACCTGCAAAGCTGGATGGGCATAAAGAGAAAAGTAATCTGCACCTTTTCAAGGACTGCAGTAAGTTACTTTTCCCTGGAGCAAGAGGGGAGTGTGGGAAGAATTGTAACCATCAGAAGTTGAGGGCTAAGTGCCAAAAGCGCAATCTAGCCTCAAAAGCTGGATGAATTTATACAGAAGACTGGATTAACTAAAAAGATTCTAACTGATCAAAGATTAAATGTAGTTTCTTCCAAACTAAAGATCAGATTCTAATATTCTTATTGACAATGAGTAGCACTTACTCATGTGAGTATGTATGACATGAGTATACAACAACGGTGAGCAGTGGTAGCAACCAACATGAATGTTTTACAGACCGAAAAAGCAACATATAGCCTAACACTTCGAGGGTTTTCATGCAGTAATGTTACTTTAAATTGCTTTACATGATGATCAGGGCACATCATATTTAGAAGGAAGTTTACTTTTGCAAGCTGTTGTATGTGATAGGGTGTTTTTCACTAACTCATAAATCTGTTGACTTTTGTGGAGGCTTTTGGAAAATATGAAACAAGCAATTGTTTCAGTGAGGGATTTGCTGAAAAATGTCTGATTGCTATCTTGGAAGTATTTGTTTGACTAAACAAGTGGGTCGTAATAGTTTGTGAATAGTTATTTCATGGGGAAAATACCTGGTTGTATCATCGTCTCCTACATACACGTCCCAACACTTGTTGGTACCCTACTGAATTGCAACACCAGCAGTCACTCATAGTTTATTCACCTCAAAGGGCCTGATTCTCCATTACCCCAGGCCCCATTACACCATCTGGCAGTATAAAGGGGCCTTAAATGGGTCTCTGGAAATGGTGTCTTGCAAATATCTCCTGGGCATATGACCTCCCATGTTGGTGAAGAGCTGTTATAAAGGCTCTATGCCCACTCTTCTGAACTATGGCACAGATCAGAGGTGTGGCTGGTGTCCATGGCATTACAGCTGTCGTGGTCAAAGACTGTCTGTAAACTAAAATCAATGTGTGGGTGTCTTTGACCATGACACAGCTTTGCCCTGCCTCCCAGGGACCATAAAGGTCTGTGGGAAGCTGATAGTTAAGTTCAGCTCCGAGGTTCCAATCCTGAAGGGAAAGCCTTATATAAAAGGAGGAGGGAGTCATACTTGGAGGCAAAGGAACCTTGCCTTGACCTGAACCAGGTTAAAGGGGCAGGCAGAAATTGTAGGGATCTTAAGGGATCTTACTCCAGTGCCATGTGGAACCAGATATCTCACCTGGAATGAAATTCACCCCGATGCAGAGAACCCAGGCACAAGGCCTATGAATAGGGCCCTACCAATTTCACGGCCGTGAAAAAGGTGTCACAGACTGTGAAATCCGATGTCCCCTTGTTCCTAGGAACATCCCAGCAAAAGGGGCTCCTAGCTCTGGCTGGGTTGAGGAGGGACAGGACTTGCCCATCTCCTCCTAGACAGCTGCTTGGGGGTGGGAGAAGAGGGGAGACCAGACCCACCTCCGGGTGCCTCCCTTGCTGCAGGACTCTCTGGGACTGGGCAGTAGCCCCAGAAGTTCCTGCAGCTGGAGGAGGCTTGTGGATGTGGGTTCGATCTTCCCTGTGATTCTGGGAGCGCCCCAGCAAAAGGGGCTTTTAATTCTGGCTGGGCTAGGGAGGGACAGGACTTATCCATCCCCTGCACAGCTGCTCTGGGGGGAGAGGGAGAGTGGGATCAGACCCACCTCCACCTCCGGGAACCTGTGATTGCTGCCTTCAGAGCTGGACTCAGAAGTGAGGGTGTCAATTCCATGACCCCCCATAACAGGTTTGTGACCCCCGCCCCCACAATCCTCTTTTGGGTAGGGACCCCCACGGTTACAACACTGTGAAATGTCAGATTTAAACATCTGAAAACGTGAAAATTACCAATTTTCAAATCCTATGGTCATGAAATTGACCATAATGGACTGTGAATTTGGTAGAGCCCTACCTATGAACCACTTAAATCTCACTTACACCCTATGGGATGGGGGTGAATTTCACCCCCTTGGAACTGCTCATATATTTAATTGATCTGCATAAATAATACTTCATCTGCCCTTATCTAGCATTTTACATCCAAGGATCTCAATGTGCTTTGCAAACATGAGTTTGGCTTTACAGCAGCTATGCAACAGGAGACTTCTCATACTCATTTTATAGACAGAGCAACGTGAAACAAGGAGAGATTATGCAAGTTGATCAAAGTCATCCTGAACCCCCCACAAGAGCTCAAGTGCAGCTGGGTAGGAGGTTGTGGGAATAAGGAAAACGGGAGAGGCAGTTCAGCATGTCTGGATTCTTATTCTCCTAGACCTACCTGCTGTGTAAACTCTCCAGTCCTCTAAGGGCCACCATGGTCAGGGAAACCATCCTTTTAAGAGGCCCGTGGGGATAAGGGTGAGAGAGGCAAGGAATATCAATATGATTTTTTCTTGTTTGCAGCAGATTTCAAGTTAAGGGAACAGAATCCCTCATTCTTATATACTCCAATGGAAGAATGAGTAGGAACTTGGATGAGTTTCAACTCACAGCTCCCTCTCCCCATATACAGGTAATTCTGCATAGAGGAAAATAGGATCCTACATGTGATCCTTAGGTGTATAGAAAAAAATTAATCTTGGTAACCCATATTATATGGCACTCTCTAAACAGATACAAAAACATGGCTACCTTGGATGCAAATAAATAAAGTCATACTTAACAGTTACTTACAAATAAAATTTTAGAACCCTACTAGAAAACTACAGAGTACTTTCAATTTTTAGGCAATTTTTAGGTCTAACAATTAATTCAAATAAGATGCATCATTAATAAGTTAAGTTATTTCATACATGACCACAATAATACCCACAGTTGATCAAACTCATTTATAAGAAGTGACCCAAACCTTTGCCCAGAATATATAACTCCTATAAACTGGCAGTGTTAGTAGTCTGATGGAAAGTATAAAACAATTGAGGGTTTTTGTTAAAAACATGTTAATGATATATTTTTCATTTCTTTTAAACAATCATGGCTATAAATTTCTTCCAGGAGACATCATTTCCCACACAGTACAGGAATTACTTCTGGGACTTCATTTTTCTCAAGACAAAACATGAATTCTTTTGTAGTCTATGTGAATATCTGTTTGTGTGTACTGTTTATAGTGCAATAGATTGTTAAGACTCCTGCACTCTGAGAATAATAGGTGGAAGTTCTCACTGCTTCACTACAATGGTAGCTTTCTAAAATAAAGGAGTAAACCTATTTACATTGCAACCAAGGGCCCATATTTCACCAATTACTTTTGTCAAATTGGTACCCCACATATTTATGCAAAAGCAAGTATGAGGTGATATGGCTACCTAAATACTTCAGAGAAGGATCCCGAATGGTAAATGGATAGTTTATGACTAGGAAAGTTAATTTTAGTTTACATAGTGCATTTCAATGTACATGTATTTCAGTATAGGGATGCCACAGATGTCTACCTTTAAAATTTAAGCCAGTATGAAGATCAGGTTTGCTAGTCCTGAAATGAATAGCAAACTGTTGGACCCACTTTTTCTGCACAAGATGCTAATTATAGAAAGGAGGCCTAATCTTGGGGTAAAGACACTGATCTGGGCCATAGGGTTCAGTTCCTGGCTCTGTTAGACTATTCCTATGTGACCCTTAGGGTATGTCTACACAGCAAGCAGCAGCGAGTCTCAAAGCCTGGGCTGTCAGACTCCAGCTTGTGGGGGTCATGCCACTATGCTAAATATAGCTCTGTAGAAGTTGTAGCTTGAGCTCTGAAGCCATCTACACACAACTGTTTTTAACATGGTAGTGTGAGTGAAGTCTGTGGACCCAGGCTCTGAGACTTGCTCACTGTGTAGATATACCCTGGGTCTCTGTGCCTCAGTCCTCCATGTGAAAAAACAGAGATACCAATACTTCCTTCCACCCATCCTTTGTCTGCTTTTGATCTTGTCTGTGTAGATTGTAAGGACTGTCTTTAACTGTGTCTAGGTGCCTCTGTTCCTCTTTCCTAAATTATAGCGTAATAACCAAGAGAGGTTAACTACTTTAGAAAGAAATTACATCCAGACAGACTGGAGATGTGGGATGAAACTGTTCTTAAATGTAGGGGATGTGGCAATCAAAAAAGAATCACCAAATAGCTAGGCCAAAAACAGAACTGGTCAAAAAAATGTTGGTAGAACAGTTTTCCATTTAAATACTCGAAATCAAAATGTTTCATGAGAATGTGTTGATTTTGACAAAAAGTTTCAACAGGAAAAAGTCAACATGAACTGTTTTGACTTTCTCTTTCTGTTACCATAATGTCAAAACATTTCATTTTGATAAGGTAAAATGCTTTGCTTTGACTTTATCATTTCAAATGTACTTTGTTTTGACTTTTATATTACTATATGAATTTTAATATAAAATCGATATATTACATTATAATGCTAATAATAGGTAACGCTGGTTAGGAGTGTGATTGTTTGCAACATTTCTATACTGGCAAAAGCACTAGTGTAGATATACTTATACCATCCTAGAAGTACTTTTGCTGCTATAGCTCATTTCATTCTGTGAATTGGTATAAGCTATATTGACAAAAGCACTTTTTTGCTGGTTGCACCTATACTACGCTATCCTTCCTAGCAGTGGAGACCTGGTCTTATCTAGTTCAGCTTTTACCCAGTATGAATCTAGATGTGTTGAGACAACTGTTGATTTTGTTTCAAATAATTTTTTCTCACTACTTTTAATTAATTTTAATTACTTTAATAATCTCGTTTTATGGGACAACCTGTTATATATGTGTAAGTTTCACCCAGTACTATCTCTAAAGAGAAAGAGCACACAAGAAACATCATAGAGAGGGGCCTAAAAGGTTAAGCGTTCTGGAACTTTTTCTCCTTACTCATATAGTGTGGAATTCACACCTGTGCAGTGGGCTAACACACAGTTTATGCATCACTTACATCCCAGATCTTACGTAATGCATAGACTTTGTGCTGTCTCTTATTATTACTAAAATCTCTGTGCCCAGTCTTCCAAGCCAACCTCTCTCTCTGATGTCAGTTGAAGTGTTTCCCCAAAAAGGAGTGCATGTCTGGGCAACATCAGCCTGCGAACAAGATATTGAGGAAATGACAATGGTAGAAGAGAGAATTTGGTTGTTGAAATATTTAATAGTTATTTATTATAATGAAATAGAGGATTTCACAATGATTACTGATCAGTGACCTTAACATACTCAACTTTGCAGGTGCTAAAAATAAACACACACGATTCTTGCCCCACTATAATACTTAAAATCTACATCAGAGAAACTCAGAAGATAAAGATTAGAGACTAAGAGATTAATTGTGGAGTTTTTGTTTGTTTGTTTTGTTAAATAAAGGCCTTTTTACAAAATAATTTTTATGAAAGATTGTCAGTGATATAGAAATTTTTCCATCATCATTAAAAATTGGAATGTTTTGCTTACTGGAAAACACGTTTTAAGCCCCCCCCCCCCCCCAAAAAAGTAAAAATTCTGGTTAAAAAATATCCAGGAAAAGTTTCATGAAATACTGAAAAAAGGTGTGTTACAGGTCATAGCTGATCTGGCATTGAACCCTGACACGGTCTCAGTTTCCCTTTCTTGAGGTTTTCAAAATGGTAGCCAGATATTTGTAAGTCAAGTAACACCTCTGTTTGGCATCTAGTTTACTAAAACATCACAATTCACATGTCCACTTATAACAAATCTAACCCAATTTACATTTTCTTCAGCCCACTTGCTGGGCTCTACAGTTATTTTCCAAAACCTGGGTTTTGCTGCCTGGCATTTTCTCGAGTGTCTTCCCCTTAAGGCTTCTGCTCCCCATTGCAGGTAGTTCCAAGCCTTTCCAGCTCCTACCCCCTGACCCCAGGGCTCCTGCAGGAGCCTACCTGCTCCCTACCGCTTTCTCTGGGTACATCTATACTGTGATAAAAGACCCACACTCTGGCCCAGGTCAGCTGACTTAGGCAGCAGGGCTCAGACTGAGGTACTATACAATTGCAGTGTAGATGTGTGGGCTCAGGCTGGATCCCAGGTGCTGAGACCCCCATGAGGGGGACGGTCTCAGAGCAGGGGCAATGGAACAGGGGAACCAGAGGGCTATGGCCCCATAACTTTTTTTTTACCAGCCATAAGGGCAAGCGATGGGGGCAGGGGGCAGAGAGGAGTGAGCAGGGCAAGGGATTTTTGGGGGGAAGAGGTGGTGCGAGGGCGGAGTCTCAGGATGAAGAGGTGGGGTGAAGGCAGGGTGTTGGGTGAAGGGGCCTCAGGGGCCAGGGTGGCACAGTGGGTGGAGCTATGGTTTGGTTGTTGTGCCCCCCCCCCCACTTTTAGGGAGCTTCCTTCGCCCTGTGTCAGAGTCCAGGCTCCAGCTCAAGTCCGAACATCTACACTGCTATTTTTAGCCCTACAGCCCAAGCCCCATGAGTCCAAGTCAGCTGACCTGGACTCTGAGATTCAGTGTTGTGGGTATTTTAATCAGAGTGTAGACATACCTTCTGAGCTGATTATTGGTCTTTTATCAAAGGAAAAGGTGACTTTGTCTAAGGATTATCAACCTGATCCCTGGCCTCAAACCCATCACCCGGGTGGGGCTAAATCCAACTCCCTTAAAGGGCCAGCCCACCCTGTGATAAGGTCCATTTCAAATAGCGCTGGTTACAAATTTTTCAATGGAACATTTTTTCAACTGGAAAATGCTAATGTATTGAAACTGAAAGATTTCGCAAAAATGTACCAATTAAATTTTTGTCAGTAAGGTTTCTCAGGTTCAGAAAGCCATTTCAGGTCAAAACCAGAAAATGAACCCACTCCATCATAGCCACATGGGTAGAGCACTCAACTGAGACATGAGCGACCCAAGTTCAAGCCTTTATTCTGGAATAGAGTGTTGAACCTGGGTCTCCCAATTCCCAGGCAACCACCAGCCTACAGAATTAGTCTCTCTCTAGTCCGCTAAACATTTAATTATTTACATAAATGGAACAGCAGCAAGAGAAGAGCTAGAGTGAGAAAGGAAAGACTGACTCGAATATGACCCTGGTTCCAGTCCCTGCTCTAAATCAGTCTTGAACCTGTGTCTCACACATTGCAGGTAAATGCCATAACCACTTGGCTATTGGCTATTCTGAGCTATGTTTCTCTCTCTCAAGATTTTTTGCAAAAAATTTCAAAAGGTCTTGGTTTCATTTCACATTGGAACAAAATCAAATGTTGAAACCTCAACATGTTTTGCAAAACGGAAATATAGTTTTCTGGCCAGCCCTAAGTTCAACCCTCTGAGATAGAGACAACTTTGAAATTTTTCATAAAATCACCTTCCTGCATGTTGACCAGCTGCAGGAAGAAGTGAGGAACAGAGGGTTAAAGATTAGACCAGGGGTTCTCAAACTTCATTGCACTGTGATCCCCTTCTGACAACAAAAACTACTACATGACCCCAGGAGGGGGAACCAAAGCCTGAGCCCACCTGAGCCCCGTTGCCCTGGGTAGGTGGGGCCAAAGCCTGAGCCCTAAGATGGGGGGCCAAAGTTGAAGCCCCAGGGCTTCAGCCCCAGGCAGGGGGCCTGTAACGTGAGCCTTGAAGCCCTCAGGCTTCAGCTTCGACCCCGGGTGGTGTGGCTCGGGCTTCACCATTGGACCCAAGGAAGTCTAAACCAGTCCTGGCGACCCCATTAAATGGGGTTGTGATCCACTTTGGGGTCCCAACCCACAGTTTGAGAACTGCTGGATTAGATTATCTATAGATTTAGGGTCTTTCTGGACTCAACTACTACTGGATACCCCGACAATTCCTATAAAGACCTTTGGCCACCTACATCTAGTCAGAAGACTATGCTCTATCCTATAGACTCAGACTTGGCCATGGTGATCCATATATGACAGGACATTTATAATCTCTAGTTTTGATTACTGAAATTTTACATTCACAGGAATGAAGCTACCAACACTCAGAAGTTGGTTCAGGATGCAGTCATCTACCAGCTCAGCAGTGCATGCTTCCTAAAGCACCTCATTCCAGTGCTTTGCTTGTTACAGTGGCTCAGACACTGAGTACAAAGTCAGGTTCCAAGTCTTGGCTATGATTTTCCCCAGGACTGGTCCAAGCTATCTGACGAAACCAGGTAGTTAATATTTTAAGTTTCTCAGACTCCATGGTGACACATAGCATATATATCTAGATAGATATCTGATATAATAAAAAAGATAATCTGACTGGATAAACTAGGTCACTAATTAGGACTATGATACTAGAATTTCCTCACCACAACATTCCCCCCCAAAAGGCCCTTTATTGGCATACATTGTACACCAAGCACACAATTCCCAGTCTGGCCACTAGGTGTTAGTGTCAGATCTTGAGAGGTGATGTGCACCTATTGATCAAGGAATACAGACAAGGAGTCATCTATTGGCTACAGCTAAAGAAGAGACGCTCTACCATCACAACCACTTTCCACATGGTGATATATTTTGGTTTTAAATCCAACTGTGAGGCGATCTAAGCTATTGGCAGAAGTCAGGTTTTGCAGCAGACAGAGCTTCTCAGTGACCTTGCTCAAGAGTGGAAGATTATACATACAGCTGTAATTGGTAAGATCATTCACATCAAGTGTCAACTTCTGACTGCATGTTGCAGGGTGGCATGGTACACTCTGTTGTTGCTCTTGGTCAGCAGAAGGCCAAGTGTCTCCAAACTGTATTTCACTTTGTTGTAATTTTCTATCTATTTTTTTCTTTCTTGTGTGTTCAACTTCATTTGTTCTCTCTTTTATATTAAAGGTAAAGCATGGAAATTTTAAGAGCATTTGAGAATGTCCTTCACTTTGAAGTTTCTTGATAAATAGAGCCCAACAGTTGAGGAAAACACAACACACCTCACTAATTGTACTTTAACATTCTGATTGGTCATGCTGATGTGAAAAACTTTGTTATCACCTACCATACTCAGATAAAAAACTTTCCCAGGACATTGCAGCAATAAAGAATTGCAGAAATGATGAAGGCATGGCCATAAATCCTGACAGAGAACAACAATGTGCCCCGTTACTACAGACTATCACAAATGAACTGTCGAAACAACTATATTATAAACTCCAGCTCTGTCACACATACTTTTAAGATGTGCTGTCCTGGTCAAAGAAGGATTCAGGCTTGTTTACTCTAAAACCAGACCCCAGAACATTGACCTCTAAGATCAGATCAAGTGTAAAGTGGCCTAAAATAACAAACAACAAATGCTAAATCGGCAGAATTCATTCCTCCAGTTTATTGGTGAATTCCATGCACACATTTTTAGGATTTAATCCTGCAAAATGGTGCTGAGCACTCAGATTCCCAGAAATTTCTCAAGAAGTTGAGGGTGCTCAGCAACTTGCCGGATTGTGCTTTTAAATCAGAAGCAGAGGTGGTTGAAAGCAAAAGGGCCGGATTCTGACGCCACAGGGATTTTATACTGATATGTCTCAATTGACTTCGATGGAATTACTCCTGATTAGCACTATTGTAAATGAATGAAGCCCCCAAATCTCTCCTCTTAAAAACGTGATGGGAGAGAGCAGTAAAACAAACACAGAATAGTCTTTACTTCTAAATTCTGTGCTAGACCCAAGTGAATAGTGTAAAACCATTTCCTGTGAATGTTTGTTTGAATTTTAATATGAATTTTTTCCAGCCATCTTCATGACCCTTTTGTGTTTGGTTTCCAGGAATATTCATGCAGCTGAATTTCATTAGCACAGATTTTAAGCTCACACTCAAATACTAATGGAAAGCAAATTTTAAATTTGGCTTCAGCTAGCAGCTGCACCAGAAATCAGTTATGAGAATTACACTCATATAGTCAAGAGTACAGAAGCCATCCCACATAACTTGTGACCGATCATGATTTAGGAACACAGCCTGAATTTCAGATACCAAGTACCAAAGAAGCAGCCATGGAAACCATGAAATTCACTGGACAAAATTCTACTTTTCTGTGTTTTTCGGATTAATTTCATGAGCTTCCATATAAAAATCTATTGTACTCTTTGTAAGGCCCTGATCTTGTAAACTTCACTAATACTTAGCACTTATATATAGTTACAGATTTTCAAAGTGTTTCACAATCATTAACAATTAATACCTGCAACACCATTATGACACAAAAAAAGTAATACTGTCCCAGTCTTACAGATAGAATAATGGAGTCACAGAAGTTAAGTAACTTGCCCAAGGTCTCACAGCAAGACCATGGCAAAGCAGGGATAAGGACTCAGGAGTTCCTGATTTCAGGCTGAATAGTCCACACCCACACATCTATTAAAATGCACAAACACGTCACCATGTTGGTCACTGATTAATAAGGGCCAGATTCATATTGTGCAGTACTTTACTCCATCTGTAGTGCCATTAAAATCAACAGGGCATCTCCCAGCATAAGGTATTAGGTAGGCAGGAATAAGGGCTGCAGAATCAAACTATAAGGAAGCTCAGAAGTTGCCTTTAAAATTACTTTTGACATCTGAACTTTTTTTTAGTTCTTTGTAATCATGTGTTGCAATTAGATGCTCTTACTATCCTTTTCCTGTAATGATTATCAAGGTTCATAGGTTTTTTGCAAAGAACATACTTCAGTTTAAGATGTACATCAATTTGGGTGAAATTTATCTCTGTACAGACAAGACCTATATTTTGAAGACTTATGTGGGACACAAGTGGTGAAAAGACTTGTGCTAGTGCTCTGCACAGGAGTAGATTTCACCCTTTATGAAATCATCTCTCTCTCTCTCTTATTCTTCAGTAGTCTCAGTGCAGTGGTAGATCGAATAAAAACCCTTATAGTTTGCTATTGAAGGTACTGTAAAGCTCTCTCATATACATTGTTACATCATATCTCTCTTAGAAAAAACAACAGCTGATCCATGTATTTCAGAAATTAGAAGATTAAGTGCATTTTGTCACTGAGCTTTTTTATATTAACTTCTTGCATAACGCAATGAAGGGGTGAACACTTCACCATATGGAAAGATATGCCTCACGGCAAATATTAGGATAGCCAAGTATTTAAACAGAGGAAAGTTGATATCTCTGCATAATTTGCTTCAGGACCTCTGTTTTGAGCTTTATCAAGACCATCTGTATATGGCATAATCTCTGTTTCACACTCAGCCTACTGTGAAAATTCACAACAAGGGAAACAACAGGCACAGTAAAGACATGGGACTAATGTTCAGGGGTTTTGTTAGCTTTATGGTGATTTGTTTTACACAAGACCACACAAAACCAAACATACTGTTCACCAGCTCACAAACCTGAACCACTGCTTTGTCAGAGATGGAAAAAATGATATGAAGTCATAGTGGTTTTCCTTAGATGAAACGTTTGGCTTGGGGAAGGTAGTTTCCCATGGCATATTATTTCCCTGCATTAGGTAATACAATATTAAAGTAGCAAAGCGCTTAAAATATTGGGCCATCAGATACATTTTAAAGTGGCACTGCAATTCCAAGTAATTGCAGTTCAGAAAGAATTAACACACACTGGAATTTTCTCAACTGAAAAATGAGAGGAAAGCAGCAGACCGTAATAGTTTCTAGAGAGATGTTTGGATATAAAATGCTACTTCTAGTGGGTAGCATATAGCACTGACCCGCAGCAGGAAAATCTATCAAAATTGGAATATTTTGTGAATGCAATCTACAAGTTGTTACTAGAATGCTATTTATCAATCTGCGAAACTCTGGTAGTTCCCTGGTATTGAAATACCATGCAATCTGCCTAATGTAATAGTGTTCTAAAAAAAATAAAATCTGGAGTTCAATTTTAATTGGCCTTTGATTCACCTTCAATATGACTGAGTTAAAAAAAATAGTTTCCTTGGAATTTTAAATTTGTTAGGTGGCGTTAATAAAAATGAATAGGAAAATTAACATGAATGCATTCTCTATTTGTGTACTGTAACTGAGTATCCAGCCTAATACATTAAACGGCAAGGAGAACTAGGCATTAGTAATAGCAATTAATCCTTGCATGGAAAGAACTGGTTAATCAGTATAATTTATCTTGTTGAAAGGAACAGTTAATTGTACACAATTCTATGCTAACTAAAAAAAAAAAAAAACACCACACCATTGTCTTGAACTATAACAAAGAAGTGTATAGAAACACACTGATGAGGTCAGGCAAATCTGTCAATAGAACCTCAAAGGTTCCTGACAACAGCAGAACAGAATTTCAGGCAGGTGAAGGGTGGAGAACAGAACTCTTGGACCTCACACAGGAAGCTTGAAACTCTTGTATGCGACTGAGCTGTATTTCATGGGAAGTCATTCTAATCCCAGCTCCTAGCAGAGATGGAAGTACAGCTGGTCAAATAATATTCATTACTTTAAAATATTTCAAAAGCTATTATTTGATTAGTCTGCTTTCCATTATTCAACTAATTCCACTTGCAAGATAATATTCTGAACACGTGTGGCTGTTGTGTGTGTATTGCATAGCTGCCAATTGCATCAGAAAAGGATTAAGTAGGAAAAGGGAGCAAGAACTCTGCCCTACCCCAGAACTTCCACTTTTATACTAATTATCATCATTGATTAAAAAACATACCTTACATTTACATTACACCTTTCATCTCAAAGGCAGACAAATGGTAGAGCTACACAGAAAGCACGGGACCCACTGCTGAAATGCGGCCCCTTCTGTGGTGCAACACTATTGTTACTCAGTTTATAATACTTTGCCTTAAACAGTCTTTCACTCTGAAGGATGCCTTAATATTTTACAAACATTAGTCAATGAAGCGTCAGAACACTCCTTCGGATGGGTTAGATAAGTATCCCCATTTTACAGATGGGTCAAACAGAGCAGTAAAGAGACTTGCCCAGGGCCATGTAGCTAGTGAGTATCAGAGATCAAAATGGAGCCCAGCAATCTGACCCCCAGGCCTGTGCTCTTACTCCTTTTTCCCTTGAGATTTCTCCTCTGGCCTAAGACCAGGCATGACATTTGTTTTCATGTTACTTTTGAAGCAAATCTAATGAGCTATTTGAGTTATGGGGCAATATAGATTTTCCCAGCTTTTTGCAAAAATTGTGTAATTTTTTTTTTAGGGGAGGATGATGAGTAGCTACAGTTAGCAAGTAGCTTAGATTTAAGTTCAAAGTTATACCCCAATCCTGCAGCCTTTGATCACATAATCAAATATTATATGAGAGACAAGGTGGGTGAGGTAATATCTTTTATTGGACCAGCATCTGTTGGTGAGAGAAACAAGCTTACAAACCAGGAGTTGGTCCAGTAAAAGGTATTACTTCACCCACATTGTCTCTCTAATAGCCTAAGACCGACATAGCATATAAATATTACATAAGCAGTCCCATTGCCTTCAAAACGACTACTTATCTGAGCAAGAATTAGTCACCTGAGCAAAGATTTCAGGATTGGACCCTTAATGAAGGTTAGTATTTACTGATAACCCTAAATGATGAATCTTAAAATGTTGTTCATGTTTAAGTTTTGTACCCACCATACACTTCATAGTCATGTTTATAAGAGGGGAAGAATTTAACAACATTAACCTACAGGGCTTTATGCCAAAGGTCCTTTTACACTGCTCTGGCAGTGTAAAGGGGTTGTAAAGCAAGTGTAAATGTAATTTATGTCCATTTTAAGGGCACTTTACACCAACAGAATGGTGTAAAGAGGGCTGACGAATGTCTTCACTGAAAAAGAAAGTGTCTTTTAACTCAGGCTAGCAAAGTCTATTGGGAAGCCTGGGGTAGAACTTGAGCTGCTACCCCAAGTTAAAAGACAAGGTGTCATAACTTCACTGCTCTTTTAATCTGAGTTACCTAACACAGGCTATCTATCCCAAATTAAGAACGCACCTTTTTTGCAGAGAAGACATACCCTGAGTGAGAATCAGGCCCAAAAAAGTTTTAGTTTTGAAATTCAATAAATATTTAGGTTGATTAGAGAAGAAATATGCACTGTGTGATGGAGCACACAAATTCCACAGTAACGTACAATGAGAATACAATGGGATATTTCACATTTTAAGTGCTGATGTTCCCACTACCTTTAGGAGAGTGTAAAAAAACCAACCTGGAGTATGGAGATCATAGGTCAGAAGAGATTGCACCACCAGCCTCCACCCCAAGATCCCACTGAAATTCTTTATAAATTCAATTGTGAAATGGATGCTATTGGTGGACAACGTGATTAATTATTCCTCAGTTTCCCAGTGGAATAAATTCTGGATTTCTACATATGAGATGTTGGAAATGTGCAGTATAAATATAAATGCTATTGAAATTCACTCCAAGAAAAACAGTTGGGTCTGGTTGACATTGAAAGTTATCCAGCAAATTATACAGAAGAGACACTGTACATCCTGATTTACTGGCATATGTACAGTGTTATTCCATGAGCCAGAAAACTACAGTAAACTGTCATAAGTTCACATTTTGTGAAGAAGAAAGGAAGACAAGAAAACAGGAAAATAATTTTAGCATTAAAAAAAACTGATAAGAAACAGTTTTCTACCAATTTGCATCATCCAAATGCTTCCATGGTACAGATTTTTGTTTGTTTGTTTTGATAACTTGTAAAGACTGTTCGCTCTGGATTAGGGTCTAATACTAGATACTGTTTCCAGCTCAGGAAGTTTTTGAGTATGTGGTTAAAAAGATATCAAAACCCCCTCAAAATTTTTAGTTCCTTTGTCCTAAATTCCTTAATGTCAAATTTGTCAATGCACCTCTCTCTGCACACATGCCATATAATTTCACACTGTCTTTACGATTTGGGAATTGGCCAGACAAGTTAGCCTGAGATTCCCCCAAAACCTGTACATTCCTCTCCATGAGCAATGCATCTCATATCATTAGGTTATGTGATTGTGCAACCATGTTTTGTCATCACATTGTTGTGAAGCAATGCGGTCATCATCTGTTGATATAAAATAATGCTGAGACTATGCAACATCACCACAACACTGTGTTGTGAGGCTCAAAATTGATTCAAGGCCCTTCAATTGATCCTGCAAGTTTTAGGTTCATAGGATGAGACACAGATGTTTGAAAACCAGAACTGTTCCATGAATTTCAAAGCAGGTAGCAACCCAGCCTTAATTAAGAGGCCCTGTAAATATGACTGTGGGTATTGCAGGGGCTAAAGTCAGCCTTTTTAATTCAGATGATCAAAACACATCGATCACTCAGAAGGCTGCCAGTGTGTTTACCATTAAAATGAATAGAAGCAGGATCTCCGACATTTTCTTGTTAGCCTTGCCTTGAGGCAGATCTGGTTGGGGCTGAAGAGTATTTGCCCAATGAACTAATCCTGGCTGAAGGTGATAGGACCATAGCTCCCACACCTGCTGATGACTATCAGTATTGCCAACCCCAAATGTTCATAAATTAGGAGTCAGGCATCAAAAAATGATGATTTAAAAAAAAGAGACAATTTTACATCAATCATAATCAAATATTGAGAAACTTGAGACAAAAATCACAAAAAACCCCCACGAGAATGCAAGCATTATTGCGCTGCTCTGCCTCCAGTCTCAGAGCAGGCAGAGCAATGGGGCCCAAATCATACGCACATAATCCTGAGTCTGCTTCTGACTGCTCTTGAGATGAATTTATCCCTTCTCCAAATAGTGCTCCTAATTTTATAAAAATTAAAATAAAAAAAGAAATCACAGAGTAAAACCATAGCATGTCACAAGTACTAATGGCACAAAATTTTTAAGTATTAAAGAAAAAAATAGTTCCAGTAGCACATTAATAAACTATATTGATTATGTTTGTATAATCAGTTAAGTAATTATCATACTATATTTTGCCCTGACAATAAATATGTGGCAGCATGATCAAATTTATCATACACACTTTATAGAATGTCATCTAATGCTCTCGGTAATAAAAGTTTGGTGAGCATGAAATAAGTATTGCTACTCAAAAATTTGCTTATTTTAGGTTTGAGATAAGGAAACCTCTATACAATAGCAACAATTCAGAGAAATTGAAAAGGCAACATTTGTGTGCACTCAATATGTTTGACATCTAACCAGCTGTATACGAGTTTGATGGATCCAGGGGCAGCTCTAGGCACCAGCAAAGCAAGCATGTGCTTGGGGCAGCCCATTTGCAGGGGCGGCAGGGATCCAGCATGGAGCTGAGAACCAACAGGGGGCCCTGGGAGCTGTAGTTCCTTGGTTAGCTCCCTGCCTATAGAGCCAGCCCTGGAGCAGGGAAAGAACTACATTTCCCAGCATTCCCTTGGCCACTACAAAGAGGAAAGAGGGGGAGGGAGTGAGGTAGCTGAGACCTCATGCTGCAGTGAATGGAGAGCTGCACTGTGAAGGTAGGGATACCATATTTTAACATTCAAAAAACAGGACACTCCACGGGGAGGGAGGGTAGCCCCACCCTGCCCCCATCCACTCCCTCCGACTGCCCCCCACAGAAACCCCAACCCATCCTGCTCCCTGTCCCCTGATCACCCCCTCCTGGGACCCCTGCCCCTAACTGCCCCCCAGGATCCCACCCCCTATCTAAGCCTCCCTTCTCCTTGTCCCCAACTGCCCCCTCTTGAGACCCCCCCCACAACTTCCCCCCTAGGACCCCACCCCCTACCTGTCCCCTGATAAACCCCCAGGACTCCCATGCCTATCCAACCGCTGCCTGTCCCCTGACTGCCCCCCCAACCCCGACCCATCTAACCCCCCCCTTCTCCCTGCCCCTGACTGCCCCCCCGAACCTCCACCCCATCCAACCCTCCAGCCCCCTTACCGTGCCACTCAGACCAGCGTGTCTGGCTCCACGCAGCGCCAGACACACTGCTGCATACATGCTGCTGTGCTCCCCCACAGAGCCACAGCCCTCTTCCCCCCCCCCCCCGCACCTGCCTTCCAGATTTGAATACCTCAAAATTCAGGAGTGCTCAAGCTCAGTTTGGGCAGCTGTTACTTCATTTCTCCCAAATCAAATATACTGATCCACTGTAACTTGCTGTAGAAAAAGTAGGATAAAATTGAGCAAGAAATGCTTCCCAGTGGTTATTAGGACTGGAATTGCTATTTTCAACAGCCATTGCCTTTTTTGTTTGTTTGTTTAAAAGGAAGACAGTGATACTGCATTGGCAAATTCCCCATAGAAAGAAAGAGAGGAACAAAAGAATAATAAAGGCACCTCAACTTTTCTTCATTTATGTAGGACAGTCTTATAATATGCATCCAGATATCCTCCAATCACACAAGCTGAAAATTGTTCCACTTTATTGCAGTTCTGTAACCATATGGGAACCAATCCTGGCTGTGTTCTGTGCACATCTAAAATTCCTGCTGAATGACCTGCCGTAGGAGCGAGTTACCAGTGACCCAGGGCTGTGGCGGAAGGAGGGTGCAGGTGGGGGGGGGGGGGGAAGAGAGCCCAGGGCTGGGGCGGCGGGGGGGGGGGGCGAGGGCGGGGGCAGCGGGGGGGTCCGGCGAGGAGCCCAGGGCTGGGATGGGGGGCAGCCAAATTTTTTTTTCCTTAGGGCGGCAAAAAACCTAGAGCCAGCCCTGGATGGATCCCAGATGCCACAGAAAGACAAGGCAAGAGCATAACTGCAAAACTTATTTGAAGCAGTTTTCTTCTTTAATGCTTGCCTGCAATATCAATGTAATGAACACTATGAGTTTCAGGGCAGGATTTACTATGTACATCAAAAGTCATGATCCTCAGTAGGCCTCTTGACTGGTCAAGAATGAAAGGTACTGTATTATTTACTGCGAGACTTCAAAACTGTCCCAGCTGGCAAACAAGAGAAAAACTGCCTTTACTATTCTACAGCATGTGAATTATAGAGAGTCCTGCAAAGAGTACTAGAGTGGTATAAGAAAAGTAGATCAGGCGCTCTCTTTCTCAATATGCTAGATCTTCCTTGTTTTGTACATCTCTCAGGCCTGGATTGGGTTATGCATTTTATCTAATATGTTTGCCTATCCCAACATGGAGACTACATTTTGAAAGGCTCTCACCATACAGTACAGAGAGCAACTCGCTACACCAGCTGCTATGGTGTGGCACACTTGGTACATCAGAGGGATAAGCAAGCAGAGATGAGGCTAGGTACAGTGAACAAGAGAACACTGAGGCCAGCAATGGGGAAGGTTGATAGCAAAAACTGCGAGTGGGGGAAAAGACTCCAAAATTTCTCACAGTGCCAAACCTCAAAGAGAAATTCCCCATATTTCAACTCCACTCTTCTCTGGCCATGGCGTGGAACAAGGCTACAAGAGCAGCTGGGTTGTTTAACGTTTGACATTTACATGAAAAAAACACATCTGAATTGGAACCTATTTCATAAGTAAAACTTTTACATTTAAAGTGACCCAGCTGCCTGCAAACTCCAGCAGCTGAACTGAGGGGAGGAATGGGAAAGACAGTGGAAGGGAGTAAGAGAAACAACAGACTTTTGCTCCATTTGCAGCGAAAAGCTTGTGGCTTTTGTTTTTTAAACCCTTCAAAATGAAGGATGCAAGAAGGGGGAGGAAAAGATGTGCATTATGTATTTCCCACTCTAATGCCTTATATTTATAAAAATGAGGGAATTTTTTTTTCCTAACATGTGCATGCTAATAGTGTAAATGGGATCATCTGGTGATAAAGCTGGTAACATGTCTATGCTAGGGCTTCCAGCAATGCTAATACCAATGGAGCGAAAATGCTGTTAGAAACACTACTCAAGGAGAGAAAACTTATGGGACTTAACATAGGGGACATGCAAAGAATGGCATTGGATAGACAGAAATGTAGTACCTTGCTTGTGTCCTAAGTGACATCTGATAGCGCATGACAGGGTTTTGTTCAATATCTTCATTAATGATCTGGAGGATAGTGTGGACTGCACCCTCAGCAAGTTTGCAGATGACACTAAACTGGGAGGAGTGGTAGATACACTGGAGGGTAGGGATAGGATACAGAGGGACCTAGACAAATTGGAGGATTGGGCCAAAAGAAATTTGATGAGGTTCAACAAGGACAAGTGCAGAGTCCTGCACTTAAAACGGAAGAATGCCATGCACTGCTACAGACTAGGGACCAAGTGGCTAGGCAGCAGTTCTGCAGAAAAGGACTAGGGATTACAGCGGACGAAAAGCTGGATATGAGTGAACAGTGTGCCCTTGTTGCCAAGAAGGCTACCGGCATTTTGGGCTGTATAAGTAGGGGCATTGCCAGCAGATCGAGGGACGTGATCATTCCCCTCTATTCGACATTGGTGAGGCTTCATCTGGAGTACTGTTTTGAGTTTTGGGCCCTACACTACAAAAAGGATGTGGAAATATTGGAAAGAGTCCAGCGGAGGGCAACAAAAATGATTAGGGGGCTGGAGCACATGACTTATGAGGAGATGCTGAGGGAACTGGGATTGTTTAGTCTGCAGAAGAGAAGAATGAGGAGGGATTTGATAGCTGCTTTCAACTACCTGAAAGGGTGTTCCAAAGAGGATGGATCTAGACTGTTCTCAGTGGTACCAGATGACAGAACAAGGAGTGTAATGGTCTCAAGTTGCAGTGGGGGACGTTTAGGTTGGATATTAGGAAAAACTTTTTCACTAGGAGGGTGGTGAAGCACTGGAATGGGTTACCTAAGGAGGTGGTGGAATCTCCTTCCTTAGAGGTTTTTAAGGTCAGGCTTGACTAAGCCCTGGCTGGGATGATTTAGTTGGGGATTGGTCCTGCTTTGAGCTGGGGGTTGGACTAGATGACCTCCTGAGGTCCCTTTCAACCCTGATATTCTATGAAGGATTCAGAACAGTGGACAACTTTTAGACTAGGTCTAGAAGGTCAAGCCACCCAAAAAACATTTTATGCCACCTTTGACTCTGCTTCAAGGAGGAAGGAAAGAGGAGTATTCATTGCCCCACCCATCCATTGCCCGAAGCTTTCGCTGCCTTCTGTGAAAAACAACAAACCACCCTAAGTCTCCTCCTCCAGTGAGCCCCTGGTGTCAAAATCCTTCACTGTCCTCTACTCAGCTTCCTCCTGACAACTTGTTTTGTTGCAGTTATGTATTTTCAATGCAAAAATTTGCAGCAAATTTAAAACTGAAAATGTGGGGGATTTCTTAAAAATCAATTTACTTTAATATAAAAATAAATAGCATATGGAATACTCCGCTGATTGTATTATTCAATTTCATATTTAATTCATTAAAACTCTCCCTTTTAAATTTACTGAAAGCTACCACAGAATTTCTAGTTTGCAGTTTTGCTACTAAATTCGGCACTGTTGTGTGCTACAGAAAGCAGGGAGCCTTGCCTGAGAATTTAGGTCCTGCTTCCTGCAGAAATTCACAAGGCCTTGCTGATGGTTTTAAGTACATCACTATCAAACCTTGGCCCCTTGGTTTAAGATAACAAAGAGTCCTGTGGCACCTTATAGACTAACAGATGTATTGGAGCATAAGCTTTCATGGGTGAATACCCTCGAAGTGGGTATTCACCCAGGAAAGCTTATGCTCCAATACTTCTGTTAGTTTATAAAGTGCCACAGGACTCGTTGTTGCTTTTTACAGATTCAGACTAACACAGCTACCCCTCTGATACTTGGTTTAAGATGAGTTTCCCCTGTAACTTGGGACACCACAGCTCATCCCTGTATTTTACCATTGCAGTTTAATTATGAAACCTGCATTACTTATTATTTTATTATTTCAGATGTTACTTTACTAATATACTATATATATATTATACAGGGGGGAGGGATAGCTCAGTGGTTTGAGCATTGGCCTGCTAAACCCAGGGTTGTGAGTTCAATCCTTGAGGGGGCCACTTAGGGATCTGGGGCAAAAACAGTATTTCGTCCTGCTAGTGAAGGCAGGGGTCTAGAGTCAATGACCTTTCAAGGTCAGTTCTAGGAGAGAGGATATCTCCATAAATTTATTTATTTAATTTATACTAATACTGTACATGTTCTGTAGCATATTTTGTAAAAATAATGATGCCTGACTGGCCATCATCCTGCAACATTGAAGTCAATGGGAGTCAGCCTGGATGTATTATGAGTGACCTCACTGGACAATTCCAGCCCTGATTGAGCAAAGTAATGACTTCAGTGAGGCTATTCACATTCTTAAAATTATGCCCTTATTGAATCTGGACCTCCAATGTGAAATACTTGCTGAGAATCAGGGAGGAAAGGAAGCTTTTCTCATATGTAAATTATCAAGCGTATGGATTAGCAGACATGACTAGTAAGGTTCTACTATACACCATCCTTGCCTAGTTTACTCTTTTATTCATATTACTTTTCTTAGAAAACATCTTTCCAGAAATAAACATTAAATTTAAAGCTTTCATTGCTCTGTTTTTATCAGAATTCTAGTCATGAAAATGTAAGAACTGCTTTAATTCAACCACTGCACAAGCACTAGTCTAACAGAGACTGATTAGCTGTCAGTCCAAGAATACAGTGTGGGGCTTTGATGGATTTCTATATATTGTAGTACTTAATTTAATGGTTCAGCATATAGGTCATTTGATGGAGTTTTATTGTCTTAGAGTTGGACCTAGAATATAAAGCATTGGTCAGTTTTACAAGCCTATCTGGACTATCAAAATCCTTGTAATGAGCAACGAGAGGAAAGTAAATTGAGCGGCTGTTCTTACGTATTTTAAAGAACAGGCAAGTGCCCATATGTAACACTGCCCTGTGCTGAATGGAATCAGAACTGTTAAAAAATGTGCCAGAAACTAACAGCTAAAGGAAGCTTAAGTGGTAGGGATGTGTGGTTTTCAAGCAGTAGTATGCAAATTCTATTTTTGCTGGCCCAAGAAGTCCCCAGTAGCACATGGTGTCATTTGCAGCACAGACAACCAGTGAGGCCAGAAATCTGATCCTGTCAAAATCTATTCTGTATTTCACAATTACTTCAAGACACTGAAAATATTTTTGTCAGAGGGTGAGATATAATGCAGACATTTGGGGCAAATTTTGGAGTCATGGCTTAATGGAAAATGCTCGAGTGCAACTGATGAAGGATCCTTTTCATGTTATGCAGTACTGCTTAATGGCAAGGAGCACAAAACCAGAGAATGTGTCTATGCTGCAGCCCTATGAACTCATATGAAAAGTAACGTTCCTACAGCAGATACTTCAGAATATTGAAGTTTAGACATTGCTTTTTTTGACGATTGTTGTTCTTGAACAAATTATATACAAGTTATCCTTTGTTTTTTGGAATTTTTCCAAAGTAACATGGAAAAGCAAGTGGAAATCTTTGTATTGCCTGGTTTCTTTTTTTACCATATATTTTGGAATAATTCTAGCTTCTTATAAAGGAGTGCTCGCTTGATACTAGCCATTAATATATATATATCTATAAAATTTAGTTCTGCCCCCTGAAATTTGCCATTTTGCTCCATGAAAAATGACACATCCCTGCCTCCTCCCTTCCCCTGCAAAACAAAAACAAAATGCCACCGTATCTATTAGATCTGATTGAGGAATACTAAATCTGCACAGAGAGAGAGAGACTTTCATTGCCCATTAAGAGAGTGACTTTCCCGAATAATTGAATATTGAGAATATTACAGAGCCTCTTACAATCGCACTGCTGCTCAGATTTTTATAGCTCTTTAGAATTTGGTCACTGACTGAACTCACAGAGCAGGCTGTAATTTCATGAGACAAATTCATCAGAAGCCATTCTCTCTTTGTCTGAAGTTGCTGCTTTCTTTTTTGTTACAAGCAAATGCTGCGTGTGAGGAAAACTTCAGTAGAAAAATAGGTCAAGTGGCAGTGTTCTTGAAAGCAAAAAGAGAACACTCAGCTAGGATTTCCATAAGAAATTAGACCAAGAAACATTAGTCTGATTTCTGCTCTTGTTTTAAATTTCGTTGGTTCTGGTGCTAAAGCAAAATATGCAAACTCTGCTATATTGCTCCTAGTGTCACAGATCTGGGCCAAAGCTATTTCAAGAATCAATTTAAACCAGAGATAGGCTCATGCTATGGAATTTGGATCCAGAATTCAAGGCGTTTCAGACTCTGTGTTCTGGTTCCAGTTTCTCTCCTCTGTACATGCTCCCATGCCCCTTGTGACGTTGTCAGCAATCTATTCCATGATTGCTTAATAAAAGTGTACGATATAGGGAAACTCTGCGTGGTTGTAACTTTAGGCAGGATTGGTTAAGTCTGTGAGCTGAAGTGGCTGACAACCCTATAGCATCCTTAATAAAGAATCCTCTTTGCATTCAGCACCAGGCTCCTGCCTCTTCTCTAGCCCAAGAGGCTTTACATCCCAAACAAGCCTGTTCCTGGCTTTCAGTTTTTCATCACTGGCTGGCTTGGGTCACAACTTCTCTTTCTATCTTCATTTTTGTCTGCAAGCAAGCTTCCTTTTGATACATATTTGATAAACAGTGTTGCGCTTACATACCCTGAGTGGCAAGCCTTCTTGGCATGGCTCTGAGTCAGCCAGCCAGAACACATTAGGCATGGAGGGAGAAATCTAGCACTGTGAACTATCCAGTGGATGCTCTATGCTGTATAAATTAGTCTGCATTCATCATACTAAACCTCTTTGATACCCAATCTACCCCTCCCCAAATAATGAACATAATAGATGGATGCTCAAAGAGGTTTTATGTCATTGTCAGCCAAATGTGCTATTAGCTACGTTATCAAAAGGGAATGGAATTGGGAGACAAATGTGAAAAGAGCTGCATGCACAGACAGAGATCCATAGTTTAAAATACACAAGGTTGTTGGGGAATTGAACTGAAGACAGGGACAAATTAACCTCACTAGGCTCACCTTCACTAGAATATTAGTTTATTGTAGAGCACAACCTTGAGAAGTCATGTTAACTAGCACAATATTAAAAGTCTTTGCAGTGAACGTAGACAGAGACATTACCCGTGTCCACTTGACAAAATGTTAAACATGACTGAGTAGCCACTGTTTAGAGACGGATTGTGTTTAACATTGTGTCAGATCTATGTGGGTGAGCCCACATGACATGACTGTCTCCTGTTTATACTGCATTATGTTTAACATTGCACTAGTGAATATGACTGTTCAAGGCTGTATTCTAACACGACTTTATGAGCTAATTTTCTAGTAAAGACAAACCACCTCTGCTATCCTAACCTTCCTGAAAGATTTTAGTATTATATGTGTCAGTGCGGGTCTAAATGGGAGTTAAGGTTATTCAGAATTTTGCAGGATCTTGTTCCAAATAAAAGAGCATTGCTGCTACCAAATGATTTAATAATACTCCTAAGAAGGTATATTTTTATATGAAATACCTGTGTGCTTTGTGATGGCTGACATCTTGGCTGACACATCTGGGATTGAACCAGGGACCCCAACAGATAATAGTATGAGTTGCCAAAGAGACAAGGCTCTCTAGCAGGGGCTGTACTAGGCCCATATCCTCTGAGGATTGGCACAAAGGGGGACCTGTAACATGCATTCACACTAGAAGATTACACTCTTTTGGGGAGAAAAGGTGGATTAGATTCTATAAGGGTTTTCCCCCGTCAGATAATGTCATGTTTTACTGGGAATCATTGCTAATCGCTGGCACTTGGAGAACTATAACTTCCAGGATAACCTGCAAAAACCTCTCCCCCTCTTCCCAGGTTTGGAAGTGTTGTGTGTTACAGCCACAGAAGGTTCATGGGAGTGGAACTCAGTAAAGTTGCATTGTAACAAGTCTTTTGGAATATAAGAGACTGGAGTTCTGGCACCACATTAATCATGGTTTGCTGAAAACCAGGTACAAAATGAGACAGATTTTGTCTTCCTCTGCCATGACCATCTGAGAAGTCTCCAAGCAGTCTCTGGCCCTGATTTATGTGACTTTCCAGCAATTCAGCTATAACTGGTAGAAGTGCATGTAGTACATCAACCTGCAGATGGCACCACCCTGCTCCCACAGAAGTTAAGGGGTGTGTTGTACATCGCCAGCAACAGGATTATGCCCAGCATCAGGTAACTAAGCACAGCACAGCCTGTGATGTTTGCAAAACAGGAGATACCTCTGTTCAAGCGATTTTCTGGAGTAAAGTATGGCTCTACTTACGTTCCTTGAAACTGCGTCACTGGAAACTGTGGGCTCTAGATCTATAAAAGATTAGTGCTTCTGACAGAGGAAGCAATCAATACTGGGGGAGAAACTACTGCTTTCCTGTCTTTTAGAGAAAGCATCTCTTTATTTGTTCAGCATTATTTATGGTTATGAGCTCATAGACTGAATACAGAATCAAGTGGCTCTAATGAATCAGGTAAAGTAGCTAATTGTAACTTCCCAAATTGTACAGATGTCCTTCTCTTTTCTTCATTTGGAAGGGACTTTTTCACTATTGTAGCAAAAGTGGGTAGTGAAAGGCATATGACTGAGTAACCGGATATGAAACTCTATAGAGAACGTTAAATAGATGACTAGACTCATGGATGGGGGGGAATTAAAGATGCCGTTAAGACTCCCTGATCTGGGGCTCAATCTGCAGTACCTCAGATTCACAATACAAAAGCAGCCTTAGGGCTGTTCTAATTTACATCAACTACCATGGACCTCAAAGGGCCATTTCTGAGGCTGGTGATCACCAGAGCATAGGGACATTATGGCCACTTCCCCCAGTCACTCACTCTACCAGCTTGGGAGCTGCTACTGCGTGGTGGAGGAGCTGCTACTGCAGCTATGCACCACCCCAGGATTCCCCAACACAGTGGAAGTCTTTGGTTAAACTGGGTTTGCAAAGTGGCACCACCATTTTACTCATCGATAACTTGGGGAAAGTCGAGGGACAAAGACAGAGTCCATCTCCGTTTGACTTTTCAAACCTGGGGGCCTAAAGTTAGGCACCTAACTTCAATATGAAAATTATGGGCCGGACCCTCAGTTGGTACAGCAAATCAGCATATATTGATATAAACCAGCATAGCTCATGGATACACTTCAACATACCTTGACTCACTCCAGCTGAGAATCTGGTCCTTTGACTTGAGGGGTTTTGTACATGTTGTTCTAGTTTAAGTAAGATACAGGATAAGGCATAACCCAATCCTAGACTCTTAGTCATGTGAACAGTTCTTATTCCTGGGACTAGTCCCAGCTATTACTTATGTGAGTAAGGCGGGAAAATCAGCCCCTAGGGACTCAACTCTCATACCCAAGTGGTACAGTAACCAACACCCTTGGCACAGTAAAATAATCATATGACTGGAAGGGACCTCGAGAAGTCATCTAGTCCAGTCCCCTGCACCCCTGCGCTATTACCTAGACCATCATTGACAGGTGTTGGTCTAACCTGCTCTGGAAAAATCTCTAATGATGGAGATTCCACAACCTCCCCAGGCAATTTATTCCAGTGCTTAACCACCCTGACAGGAAGTTTTTCCTAATTTCCAACCTAAACCTCCCTTGCTGCAATTTAACACCATTGCTTCTTGTCCTATTCTCAATTTTTCTCCCTCCTCCTTGTCACAACCTTTTATGTACTTGAAAACTATTATGTCCCCCCTCCATCTTTTCTTCTCCAGACTAAACAAACCCATTTTTTTAAATCTTCCTTCATAGGTCATGTTTTCTAGACCTTTCATCATTTTTGTTGCTCTTCTCTGGACTTTCTCCAGTTTGTCCACATCTTTCCTGAAATCTGGCTCCCAGAACTGGACACAATACTCCAGGTGAGGCCTAATCAGGGCAGAGTAGAGTGGAAGAATTACTTCCTGCGTCTTGCTTACAACACTCCTACTAATATGTCCCAGAATGATGGTTTTTTTGCAACAGTGTTACAAAAAATACTTTACACCTGTGAGCGATCCAAGGGAAATCCCAGACTTCAATTTTCTATATTGTTCTTCTCTCTTGTAATGAACACGGTCTTGAGTTTTTACCTCTTGCCAGACACTGATGTGTGTTCCCGTAGGGTTGGATTTGACAGACCCTGGTCAAACCCTGGACTGTGTCAAGGGAGTAAGGAGCTTCCCTGGTCACGTGGCTCGGATTGCAGCCTCTGCCCACAGGGGAGAACAAGGCTGTGATTGAGACGTTCGTCCTAGGGAGCACAGAGTCCCAAGAGGCCAAGAAGGGACAGGAAGTAGCTGTACTGTTTGCTCAGCTCCCCCACCTTCACACACATGCAAGGTCAGTGGGGACAACCAGCAACATGATCTGGAAAAGTTTCAAAATGTGGGCAAAAAAAATGTTGCAAAAAATGTGAAATGGTTGTCGTGAAAATTTTGACTTTTTCATCAGCTGACAGAGTATTTAAAATTCTTCCAAAGTTCATAATTTTAACAAAAATGTTTGTGAACAGTTTTCCAAATTTTTCATCCAGCTCTTGGGTGGAATATGCTGTGCTTTTAAAGGGGTGTACCATTCTGCATTCTCCCCCTCCACAAAAGAGCTTCAGGAGGCATTAGACTGTGAGATCTTTGGGGCAAGGAATTTTTGGTCTGTGTTTGTACAGCACCTAGTACAATGGGGTCCTAGTCCATGACCTGGGGCTCCTAGGTGCTACTGCACCAAAAATAATAATAAATAATTCTGGATGATTTGACTGCTGTGGAAACTGCTACATTTAGGCACTTAATGAATGTTCATACATTATGGTCATTCACTAAATAGCATTATCTAAGTCTCACAGAGAGGTATAGACAGAATACATTGAAAGGATGCTTAAAAACAAACAGTTGTATGGGTATTTTAGTGAATTTAGAGTTTGTGAAAAGTCCTGGCCTGATTGAAGTTTTCCATTTGTTTACTGATCAGGTAGCACTCAGGCAGTGTGTTAGAAGTACCCAATGTCCCTTAATTCTGCTTTGGAGGGATCATCTCTAGGGATGAAAAAGAGGGTGGTTAGACGCCAGGTTTATTCGATCTCTGAAGAAAAACTGCCAGCAAGGTTGAGATGATAGTTTTGACAGCATGGATATTCAGAAATACAGAGACACCACCATTTTTTCCCCACATACACCACCAAAACGATTATTGATTTGATTATTTCAGTAAACCACCAACCATAGCTGTATTTGAATTGACAGCCTTGGGCTGCATAGTCTCATACCAATCCCAAAATGATCTAGTCTCCCCCTGCCCAACCATTGTACAAAATAAAAAATGCATACCCAAGAGGTCTATACTGGTGGCTGCTGGTCAGATATCAGACAAAGAAATCCTCTATTCCTGAGTAATATATGCTTAGTTACTCTGCAGGCAATATGTGATGGCCTACGATAACTGACCTTTCCCAAAATATAGTTCTAGGTATGCAATCTATTAGAGTGCAACACTCAAACTTATTCAAATATTTTTCCACTTTGCTAGAAGCTCACAATATATTTAATTTAATTTGTCCAATAAATCAAGACAATTAGAAAATATTTAAGTCAGCAGTTTACATGAGAGCAAGAATTTTCAGACAGTTATTCTAAAACTTGGAAATAGAACCAAGTGATCTGTCTAATTAGCTTTAAACTGATGTCCCACATTTTGGTGCCAGGTTGGAAGGGATTTAGGGGATTTGAGATTCACTATGTGTTGCTCAAATACTTAAGCTTTAACACCAATATGAAAGTTCAACTTGTCACAGAAACCACTGTAATAATAATCATGGTGATAATAAAACTCTGATAGCAGCCATCTGCCCGTTCCAGTCAGCTGAATCACTTCCAGGGCTCCCTGACAGCCAACACTGACATGGATTTTTATACAGTATATCACAGACCATATATGCCAGGCCTGTAGTCGGGACCTTTCTCTAATGACGTCAAAGAGGTTGTACAGCCAGCTTTTAGAATTGCTGCAAGCTCATCCTAATGACATTAGGATATAACAAATGAGGAATGGAAGATATGTACATCAATGTTACAATAACAAGCAAGGACAGAATGCTTAGCTCCAAAGGCAGCACTTAGGTTATCCGCAGCACAGTTGCTTTTGAAAGTTTGCGTCACTGGAGAAGTGGACGGGGTGTGTGAATTCCATGACGGTGCAGCATAATTAATTGGGGTAAATTATAGTATGATGTTAAAAAGTTCAAAAAAATATTAAAATTGTTAAGATTAAATTTAACCTAAGAGCACAAACTTTAAAGAAAAAATACTCCGGGGCCATTTATTTTGGTTGTGCAGTTATCTACGCAATTAAAAAATGCTGGACATGTTATTGTTTAGATCAGCTAATGGAGACCAATTAAGAATACTTTCCAAAAACAAACTAAAACCAAAGTTATTTCAGAACACTGATAGAATACTGGTGGAAGCGTGCAGGGATTTGGTCTGCTTAATGTTGGCATGGTACATTTACTTATGTACAACCACACTTGTTGATCAAAGGCATATGAGTTGGAGTTTCTTTGATGCAAAAGAGAGAGAGAGAGAGAGAGAGAGAGGTACTTGCTGGCATTCTGTTTGAGGCCTCCCAGGACTCCAGAACATGCCTTTCCCTTTTCTCCACCAGACCCTGGAATTGCTACTGTTTTGGTCATGGTGCAAAGCTGGTTTTTTGGTTGTTTTTTTTTTTTTAAATCAGGCATTTGGAAAAGGGATGCAATGAGACTTATTTCTTGACAGGATAAATACGCTCTGAGGCTGGATATGATTACAAGTGTGGAATGAGTGGCAGTTCATTTAAGTAGTTTTATTTGAGTCTTTAATTATTGTGAACTTTAAGTTCTAGAAGAGCCTATGATAGGCACTTCAACCACTTTTTTTTAAGTAATCCAAATAAATAAAAATATGAATCACCATGTTAGAACAGAACAATAATTTAGTAGCCTGATTGGTTCCACTAATAGACAAAGCTGAATGCTGCAGAAGGTGTAAAACCCCACAGTATACCTACCAATATTCATGTAATAAGGCAAACTTATTCTTGCTATTGTAACTATACTTACTCTTCTTGTTTAGAGAGATACACACCGGTATATAATTTTATATATAATAGACATACATACATACACACACAGTACTGCTTGCCTCAAGATAGCCTGCAACAGAGAATTACACAGGTTAATTATATTGTACAGGTTAATTATAAATTAGCAAAACTGGAAAGCTAAGTTTTGTGTTTTCAACTATTGTACCTCTACTTCCACTTTTTTAAAATCTCCTCTTCTTTTGCTATGTTTTGTGTGATAAAATTATGCATGTTCTTTTTTAGTTATTGCATAAGCCTGGCTTTTGAAAGGAGCAATTTTTGGATAAATTCAAAGTACCAGTTTGACTTTATACATCTTCTCGCATGCTGTGTGTGTGATAATTGCATATATAAAATGGAAACAAACAAAAAAATCTATATGTATATCAAGTTCAATTGCAAAGGATCCCAGGCACTTTAGGAATATCAAATACACAGCAGCATTCACTTCCACAGCACTGTGTGAAACATGCAGATGTTTAACAGACCACAGCAACCTTACACAGAAGTTTAGGACAGGGTGCGCAAAGGAATACCCTATTCATTTGATAGTCCAGGAGGAATTTGAGGAAGCAAAATGAAATTAAAATTTTTTTACATCGCTGGCATTAACAACACTCTCACTCTCTTGCAAAAAGTGACATGGGGATCTTTAAACAACATGAGCGGTCAAAGGTTTGGTTTACATCTGCGAGACGTAGCCTTGGAGTAACTTTATCCTGGAAATGCAAAGTGGCTATTGCTACTAGTTAGAGCTGGGCAAATGGATTTTTTGGTTCAATGGCAATTTTGGAAGTTCAAAAAAATGTTTGTTCATCCCAAAATGAAACATTTCATTTCAATTTTGACCGTTTTAAAGCAAACATTCTGAGATTTTTAAAAATAAAATTAAAGGAAATTTAAAATGAAAAGTCATTTCAAACAAACAAACATTTGATTTCAAAAATGTCAAAACAAAATGGGTTGTTTTCTTTTTTTAATTTGGTTTTGTTCCCTCCCCAAAATGAACAGTTTGGCATTATTGATACAAATTTCCAAAATGTTTTAGTGTAATCAAATCTACATTTTTCACCAAACATTTTGGCAGAAACATTTCATCCAGTTTTAGTTTTACATAAGTTATTGGAGGGCCCAAAGGTTCCAGGTTTGGAACACTGTCAGCTTGCTATTCTGGAGGTATTTGAAACTAAGTACAGTACAAAGTCAATTCTTCTGTGAGATAGTAGTAGCATTAGTACCCTAAGTCCATTTTAGTAGCTTTGATTTTTGTGGAAACAAGCTGTGGTACCAAGTATTGTTCTATGGAGCAACAATTATTCTATTTGAGCAAGTGTCTTTCACCCAACTCTTCTATTACTACACAGTACATAAAGTGCATATCTTCGAAACACTGCACAAATGTTAAATAATAATTAATCTCAACCTTCTTTTTACCCCACGAAAGCTTATGCCCAAATAAATCTGTTAGTCTTTAAGGTGCCACCAGACTCCTTGTTGTTAATCTCAACCTTATTACTATGGTGTGTTGTGGCAGCCTCATCTGGAAACCTATACAGATTGAACTCATACTTGTCAATGTCATTTCTGTACTTTATCCTTTAATTCTTCTCTTTTGCTGTTCTATAGTATCCTTGTGCACTTTTGTGATGAAGTTTTCAGTCTTACTTCTCTATTTTTCATCGTCAGATCTTTTCCTATTAGTCCTTGTGATCTCCTGTAATTTGTTGCACATCTGTAGTTGTACTACATGATAAATAAAATATAATAAAAGGAGAACAAAAACCTCTGCAAAAATCTCCCTCCAAAATCAGTGTGTTATTCTGCCAACAAGCTCTTTTGCTCCAACAGAGATAAGGAAAAGTGCCCTAGAGAAACAGTAATAGAAGAGTCTATTTACAATGTGCCTACACCTCCTTCTTCTTCTTAATTTACAATGAATGTAAATCCTGAATATGAAATGTGCAAATATTATTATTGATAATAGGAACAAATCTCTGAAAGGGGATTATGACAATTAGGTCTTGATTTTGACCTTCATAATTATTAGACCCATGGAACCAGCAAGTGACATTTCAGAACTGATAAAAAGTGACAGATCAAATTTCCAGCTTTATTTTATTACCTCCTCCCAATACTTCCCTTATTTTTAATAGCTCTATTTTCTCTATCCCATTCAGGTCCTTATATCTGTATTGTACTTCATCACCGTATTCTTCTAAATTACTCTATTTATAGAATTATTACTATGTGTCTATATTATTATATTCTATGGGAAGCCAGGATAGAGAGAAAGAGGACAAGTTTGATGTGCTTTCAATAGTACGATGTTGTTTAGCAGACATGCTGCAGTGCTCTATTCTAGTTGAAGTCTCGTAGAGACTGAGGGTTTCAAGCCCAAGTTTGTTGTATTGCTTTATTCCAGCTAGACAGTGATATGCATATCAGAGGCCAGGTCATTGTTCTCCAGGTTGGGATGGAGTCTTCTAGCTCACCAGAGGTGATCTAGTATTAGTTGTGGGTGCTGCTACATAAGAGCTTAGCATCAGTCGGGTATCCAGGAGCACTTCTAAACTCTGGACTGAATTAACTTAGTGTGCGTGCGTGCATTCAACCAAGGAGACTGCACCTATGTCCACCAGTATAATCTCTGTTTTGCTCAGATTCAGTTGTAAACAGCTCTGCAGCCCAAGCTCTGCAAGTCTGAGTCAGTTAGCACGGGCCAGCCACGGGTGTCTAATTTCAGTGTAAACGTACCCAAAGGGTACATCTACACAGAAACTGGGAATGTTCTTCTGTCTATCCATGCTCACATGTGCTAGCTCTGCTCAAAGTAGCTCTCTTAAAAGTAGCAGTGCTGCCCAGGGTAGTACAGGCACTGGCTTGGGTAGCCCCCTGAGTATAAACCTGCCCAGACCCCCTGAGTATGTAATCGGGGGAGTAGCCTGAGCCACCGTCAACACTATCTCTGGCTACACTGCTATTTTTGGTGCGCTAGCTCAAGCAGAGATAGCATGAGTCTCTCTATCCAAGCTGGGAAGCACTCTGCTGAAGGGTACATCTAAACTGCATCTGGCATTCAGACATCTAAGTCCCATTGACTTTCAATGAAATTTAGGAGCCAAAGTCATTTTCAAAAATGGGACTTGGGCTCTGAAAGCGTTACCCTTAGATCTTATTTTTAATCTTATGGCTATTTTAACCAGGTATCAACAATGATTTTGAAGACATAACTGAAGTTTAGTTTGTTTTCAAAATTTGTTTCATGCCTTGTTGGCAGGTTGGTAGCATGCTGAAAAAAACACAAAGATTTCATAAAAATCGGTGATGAGGGTGAAATCCTGGCTCCATTGAAGTCAGGGGCAAAAGTCCCATTGACTGACTTCAATAAAGTCCAGGATTTGACTCTGGCATAGATATTTAGCATTTTAGATGCACTGACTACTTTCCAAAATGATTCTGCAGACACTTACGCACAGGAGCAACTTTACTCATATGAGAAGTTCCACTAATGTCAATGGGTACCTCTATGCTGCAAACAGCTGTGTAGATGTTGCAGCTCTGGGTGGAGCTTGAACTCTGAAGCCCAGGGTGGGGGTGCATCAGAGTTCAAGACGCAACCTCTACACAACTATTTTTAATGTGGTAGCCTGAGCCTGTCAACCCAGGCACTGAGATTCTCGGCCTCTCACTGTGTAGACGTTCCCAATGAGGTACTCATGCTGTTAAGTGTTTGCGGGATCGAGGCTTTCATTTTTCCAGCACTGAACACAAAATTAGTGTTCTGTTAAAGTGTGCTTTCTGAACCCCTCATGACCGTCTGCTGAACTTTGCAAAGTGACAGAAACCCTTGATAAATGGCTCAATAGTGATACTTCACCCACTTCGCCTAGAAAAAGCCTCACTTTATGTTGATCTCTGAGAACAGAGATCATGCAGCAATTCCAGTGTCAAGGACTTGGATTGCTGAACACAATATTTAATGTCAGGTTTTCCAGATGTTCACACAACACATTTGATGTTTGTGCTATCCCAACTGCCAGACTTTTTTTCTCCCTCAAAAAAAAAAAAGAAACTAAAGGGATTAAAATTTTTCAGCACTAGGAATAACACAGCAAGAATATAAATATAAAAGGACTGATGATTTTGCTGACCTGAAGAGAAACACAAAAAGTTCATAGATTCTGAATTTGCTTTACTGTAATCTATTGTGTCAACTCCACACACAAAAACCTACGTTAAAAGACCATTTACTGCAGCAAAATCAAGTCGTCTTGCCCAGCCATCCCCAGACTCCTCCACTCCACTCCACAGCCCCCCCCCCCCGACTCAGACTCCTTGTTCATGTCTTTTTGACCAGGTCTCCCTCTACATCCTGGCTCCTTATCAGATCTCTCTTTTCTCCCTACCAGCCAGGAGCAACCATTATAGGGAAAAATCCAGCTTCACCCCTGTAGCTCTGTGCTGGAGCAGGCTCAGTTGCTTTGTGGGGATGTTGCATGCACAGTCTATGTTGTCAAAAGCTGGAGAATGCTCAGTGAGGACAGAATCTTCAGAGATTTTAGCTGCTAAAAAACACAGGGAGTATCTACTCAGCATTTGCAAACTGGGTTTTTTAAAAAGTTGATAATTTTGGCCAAATGTCAGTGGATTTCCCTGGAGACACAAAGGCCTCCTCCTGTCTAATTTCACATTCTTGCTCCAGAGCTTTCCAAAGAAAAGCTTGCCAGAATTTTTTTTAACATTGAAAACAAGGTATGTCCCTAGACTTCTTCTCAGAGAGGACAACCTTTTTTGCTGATATTTTCCAGAATAATTCGGGCAGACACCTGGCATGGTAAATTTCAGCACAAATGGTTAAAGTTTGGCAAAGTTACAATCAACTGAAAACAGGGTCTTATAATGGGAAGTGTTGAGCAACTTTAATAACAGGCAGAGCTATCAACCCTGTCTATTATATTATGTTCCTGCTACAATGGTCTCTCCTACAGGTGCTTATATTTAAAATCTAGTCCAGATGCCTGTGAATCCATTGCTGTGGTACTGGCAGGAATGGAAATGAATGAACTGAAATAATGGAGAAAGACTTATTTTGAGATTTCCAGACCAATTTTGCAGACGCAATTGGTTCTGATAAACATTTGAACTACTGGATGCTTAGCCAAACTGAACTTTTAATGACTTATCCATCATAAATTGTTAAGAGGTAAGGTTTCTAAGAACTCCTCAACAGCCCCAGCCCCGCTTCAGCACCAGATTTTGATAGAACATGCTAATTTGTCAACTTGACATTAACATCGGTCCAATAGAGACGGCAGAAGTACAGTCTGCAATCAAGAAGCTGAAAAATAGAGGAGGGAGATGATAAAAATCACAGCAAAAATGCTAAAAGCACTCAACACCATCACTCTAACAAAACTGACAGAACTGTGCAGCGAAGTTTGGGGGTGGGGTGGAGAAGAAACCTCTCCTGACCAGTGGAAACATAGAATCGTTTTCAGAATACTCAAAAGAGGGTGATCGTACTGACTGTAACAAATGGAGAGGAGTCAAGTATCAGAGGGGTAGCTGTGTTAGTCTGGATCTGTAAAAAGCAACAGAGGGTCCTGTGGCACCTTTAAGACTAACAGATGTATTGGAGCATAAGCTTTCATGGGTGAATGCCCACTTTGTCAGACGCATGTAATGGAAATTTCCAGAGGCAGGTATAAATATGCAGGCAAGAATCAGTATGGAGATAACGAGGTTAGTTCAATCAGGGAGGGTGAGGTCCTCTGCTAGCAGTTGAGGTGTGAACAGCAAGGGAGGAGAAACGGCTTCTGTAGTTGGATAGCCATTCACAGTCTTTGTTTAATCCTGATCTGATGGTGTCAAATTTGCAAATGAACTGGAGCTCAGCAGTTTCTCTTTGGAGTCTGGTCCTGAAGTTTTTTGCTGTAAGATGCCTACCTTTACATCTGCTATTGTGTGGCCAGGGAGGTTGAAGTGTTCTCCTACAGGTTTTTGTATATTGCCATTCCTGATATCTGACTTGTGTCCATTTATCCTCTTACGTAGTGACTGTCCAGTTTGGCCAATGTACATAGCAGAAGGGCATTGCTGGCACATGATGGCATATATAAAACATCGGTGGATGTGCAGGTGAATGAACCGGTGATGTTGTAGCTGATCTGGTTAGGTCCTGTGATGGTGTTGCTGGTGTAGATATGTGGGCAGAGTTGGCATCGAGGTTTGTTGCATGGATTGGTTCCCGAGTTAGAGTTGTTATGGTGCGGTGCGTGGTTGCTGGTGAGAATATGCTTAAGGTTGGTGGGTTGTCTGTGGGCAAGGACTGGTCTGCCTCCCAAGGTCTGTGAAAGCGAGGGATCATTGTCCAGGATGGGTTGTAGGTCACTGATGATGCATTGGAGAGGTTTAAGCTGAGGACTGTAGGTGATGGCCAGTGGAGTTCTGTTGGTATGAAGAGGAGTTACTCTGTTGTAGGGGAGGTCTCCTGCAGACTGATATTCTACAGGATGAAAGAGGCAGTGGATGCAAAGCTTAGAGAAGAACAGGCTGGATTCAGAGAACCTGGGTAGATCAGGCCATCAGAGAAGAATGTATACAATGGCAAGCTCCCCTCATAATGATTTCTTGATTTTCAAAAGGCATTTGACAGCTGGCACATACATACATTGCATAATATACTTCAGTCCTATGAAATCCCAGCAAAAGTGGCCATCATCATAAATGCCACAAACAGAAATGTGAAATGCTCTGTAAGGGTGAACAACTAAACAGAGTGGTTCAATGTAGACACTGGCATGAAGAGGAATGCATTTTATCACCACTGTTCTTTGGCATTGACATAGCCTGGATTATGAAGAAGTGTATCAGCAACACAAACATTGGTATGGCATGGGTCAATGGCAAATATTTTAATGATCCAGACATTGTTGATATCATATCACAATACTGAGCAACATCTCCAAAAAGTTAGAAACAAAGACAGACAACCTGGCAAAAACATCAAGCTAAAGACGGCTCAAAAGTATTCATGCTAAAACTAACATCCTTGATACCCAGACATCAAGTAATACCATCACATTAGAAGGCAAAAAATATCAAGAAAGTAGAACACTTCACCTACGTGGGCAGCACCACATTGGCCAACAGAGACTTCAAGAAGGAAGTGACATTAAGGGTAGGAAGGGCATCAGCAGCATTCACTAAACTCAACAACATATGGAAATCAAAGATCTACAGCACCAGAACAAAACAGAGAATTTTCAATTCAAACATTCTCTCAATGCTAACGTATGGCTGTGAAAGCTGGAGACAAAACATTAGACAGAAAACTAGACACCTTTGAAAATAAGTGCCTAAGAAAGATTTTGGGCATTGGTTGGAAAGACTTCATTACCAGTGAAGAGCTCTGAGAAATCACCAACCAGCAGCTCATCTCCACCAGATTTAGAAGGAAGCACTGGACATATACTGGGGCATGTACTCCAGATGCCAACACACAGACCCCACATGAGGCTGTCAAATGGGGCGCCTTCATTTCCCCCCACAAAAGAAACCGGAGAAAGAACCCTTAGCAGGGAGGGCAGAGCAGTCAGTCTCAACACCACAGAGCAGATGGAAGCAGCAGCAAATGACAGGGAGGAATGGAAGAGACTAGTTTCCAGCCTGTGCGCCAGCAGCAGCATGGGAAGGATGTAATGATGTACCAAATTTTCAAAGCCTGGCAGAGGGATTTGGACATTTAACGTCCTAGTGCACCATTTTGAACTTTTACCCCATAAACATCCAATCTGGATTATAAATAGGATCAAAACACATGCCTGGATCCAAAGACTGCATAACTTTGAAGGTGTGTGGTAGAACTGAACCACGCATCTGACCCCTCTATAGGTCTATAATGGGCTAAATTAAAACCACTGATACGTGCACCACCAAATTCTGAGAAAGTTTGACTCCAAATGCAATTTTTGCAGCTCAGGCCCCCCTCTAGTCTGAATGACCATAGGTATTCATGGGATCAGTGTATTGTTATTGTTCTGTCGATTTAAAATTATGACTTCTATACTGGGCTTCTTCTGGAGTGAATGCCATAAAATAAAGATTCATTTTAAATAGATATGGATTTTATAGGGACTGGATTGTACATGTAAGGCATTATTCAATATCTGTGGGTCAACAGAAGGTAAGCAGATACTTTATGTCCACCACATTTTCACCAAGGAAAGAGTTAATATTTCCATAAATAAAACCCTTGTGAAAGGGAACAACAGTCATAAGTGTAAATCAGTTTCCAATTTCAGGGTCTCTTTTATCAGCCAAGGGAATTACAGACCAGTCAGCTTAACTTCAGTACCCAGAAAGATAATAGAGCAAATAATTAAGCAATCAATTTACAAACACCTAGAAGATAATAAAGTGATAAGTAACAGTCAGCATGGATTTGTCAAGAACAAATCATGGCAAACCAACTTAATAGCTTTCTTTGACCACGTAACAAGCCTTGTGATAGGGGAGGAAGCGGTAGATGTGGTATATCTTGACTTTAGTAAGGCTTTTGATACTGTCTCACATGATGGAGCTACTATAAGGTGGGTGCATAACTGGATGGAAAACTGTTCCCAGAGAGTAATCATCACTGGTACACAGTCAAGCTGAAAGGGCATATCGAGTGGGGTCCCACAAGAATCAGTTCTGGGTCTGGTTCTGTTCAATATCTTCATCAATGATTTAGATAACAGCATAGAGAGTATACTTATAAAGTTTGTAGATGATACCAAGCTGGGAGGGGTTGCAAATGCTTTGGAGGACAGGATTAAAATTCAAAATGATCTGGACAAACTGGAGGAATGGTCTGAAGTAAATAGGGTGAAATTCAATAAAGACAAATGCAAAATATTCCACATAGGAAGGAAAAATCAGTTGCACACATACAAAATGGGAAATGACTGCCTAGGAAGCAGTACTGCGGAAAGGGGGTCATAGTGGATCACAAGCTAAATACGAGTCAGTGTAACAATGTTGCAAACAAAAAAACCCACATCATTCTGGGCTGCATTAGCAGGATTGTTGTAACTAAGACACAAGAAGTAGTTGTTCTGCTCTACTCTGCGCAGTGTTCATTACAAGAGAGAAGGACAATATAGAAAATTGAAGTCTGGGATTTCCCCTAGAACTCTCACAGGTGTAAAGTATTTTTTGTAACACTGTTACAAAAAAACATCATTCTGGGATGTATTAACAGGAGTGTTGTAAGCAAGACACAAGAAGTAATTTTATCACTCTACTCTGAACTGATTAGGCCTCAACTGGAGTATTGTGTCCATTTCTGGGCACCACAGTTCAGGAAATATGTGGGCAAATTGGAGAGAGTCCAGAGAAGAGAAACAAAAATGACTGAAGGTCTAGAAAACATGACCTATGAGGGAAGATAGAAAAAATTGTTTCGTCTGGAGAAGAAAAGACTGAGGATGAGACATGATAACAGTTTTCAAGTACATGAAAGGTTGTTACAAGGAGGAGGGAAGTTATTCTCCTTAAGCTCTGAGGATAGGACAAGATGCAATGGACTTAAATTGCAGCAAGAGCGGTTTAGGTTGGACATTAGGAAAAACTTCCTAACTGTCAGGGTGGTTTAGCACTGAAATAAATTGCCTAGGGAGGTTGTGGAATCTCCATCGTTGGAGATTTTTAAGAGCAGGTTAGACAAATACCTTTCAGTGATGGTCTAGATAATACTTAGTCCTGCCTTGAGTGCAGGGGACTAGACTAGATGACCTCTCGAGGTCCCTTCCAGTCCTATGATTCTATGATCCTCTTCCACTATACAGGAATGTAATACATGTGAAAAATAAACTCCTTAGATGCAGAGATGGAAATACTTCTACGAAATCTGTCTATCCTGGTACTCATATTGTCCTCCATGACCATAGTATCTGAGTACCTCTTAAAAGAAAAATGACCAACGAAGTCTCTCTCTTCCTTCAAACAGGTAAGAGGCAGCATTTTTTTTAAGTGTGTGGTTGGTTTTTTTGTTTGTTTTTTTAAATTCTAGCTTCCACTTAGCTGCCAGAACCACATTGCTCACCAGACTCATAAGAACGGCCATACTGGGTCAGACCAAAGGTCCATCTAGCCCAGTATCCTGTCTTCCGACAGTGGCCAGTGCCAGGTATCCCAAGGGGAATGAACAGAATAGGTAATCATCAAGTGATCCATCCCCTGTCACCCATTCCCATTTTCTGGCAAACAGAGGCTGGGGACACCATCCCTGCCCATCCTGGCTAAGAGCCAGTGATGGACCTATCCTTCATGAATATATTTAGTTCTTTTTTGAACCCTGTTATAGACTTGGCCTTCACAACATTCTCTGGTAGAGTTCCACAGGTTGTCTGTGCGTTGTGTGAAGAAATACTTCCTTTTGTTTGTTTTAAACCTGCTGCCTATTAATTTAATTTGGTGATCTCTAGTTCTTGTGTTATGAGAAGGAGTAAATAGCACTACCTTTTTTACTTTCTTCACACCTGTAATGATTTTATAGACCTCTATCATATCCCCCCTTAGTCATCTCTTTTCCAAGCTGAAAAGTCCCAGCCTTATTAATCTCGCCTCATACGGAAGCTGTTCCTTACCCCTAATCATTTTTGTTGCCCTTTTCTGAACCTTTTCCAATTCTAATATATCTTTTTTGAGATGGGGCATCCACATCTGCACGCAGTATTCAGGATGCGGGCATACCATGGATTTATATTGAGGCAATATGATATTTTCTGTCTTATTATCTATCCCTTTCTTAATGATTCCCAACATGGTTAGCTTTTTTGCCTGCCGTTGCACATTGAGTGGATATTTTCAGAGAACTATCCACAATTACTCCAAGATCTTTCTTGAATGGTAACCGCTAATTTAGACCCCATCATTTTATATGTATAGTTGGGATTATGTTTTCCAATGTGCATTACTTTGAATTTATCAACATTCAATTTCATCTGCCATTTTGTTGCCCAGTCACCCAGTTTCGTGAGATTCCTTTTTAACTCTTTGCAGTCTGCGATGGCCTTAACTATCTTGAGTAGTTTTGTATCATCTGCAAATTTTGCCACCTCACTGTTTACCCCCTTTTCCAGATTATTTATGAATATGTTGAATAGGACTGGTCCCAGTACAGACCCTGGAAGACACCACTATTTACCTCTCTCCATTCTGAAAACTGACCATTTATTCCTACCTTTTGTTTCCTATCTTTTAACCAGATATCGATCCATGAGAGGACCTTCCCTCTTATCCAATGACAGCTTACTTTGCTTAAGAGCCTCTGGTGAGGGACCTGATCAAAGACTTTCTGAAAATATAAGTTCACCCTAAAAGGGTGTCATAAGGAGGAGGGAGAAAACTTGTTCACCTTAGCCTCTAAGGATAGAACAAGAAGCAATGGGCTTAAACTGCAGCAAGGGAGGTCTAGGTTGGACATTAGGAAAAAGTTCCTAACTGTCAGGGTGGTTAAACACTGGAATAAACTGCCTAGGGAGGTTGTGGAATCTTCATCTCTGGAGATATTTAAGAGAAGGTTAGATAAATGTCTATCCGGGATGGTCTAGACAGTATTTGGTCCTGCCATGAGGGTAGAGGACTGGACTCAATGACCTCTCGAGGTCCCTTCCAGTCCTAGAATCTATTAATCTATCCACTGGATGCCCCTTTTCCACATGCTTGTTGACATTCTCAAATAATTCTAGTAGATTGGTGAGGAATGATTTCCCTTTACAAAAACCATGTTGACTCTTTCCCAACAAATTATGTTCATCTATGTGTCTGACAATTCTAATCTTTACTCAGTACCAGGCAAACTATTTGAAACTAAAGTCAAGTTAATCAGCCTGTAATTGCCAGGATCACCTCTGGAGCCCTTTTAAAAAATTGGCATCACTTTAGCTATCCTCCAGTCATTTGGCACAGAAGCTGATTTAAATGATAGGTTACATACCAGTTAGTAGTTCTGCAATTTCACATTTAAGCTCCTTCAGAACTCTTGTGTGAATACCAACTGGTCCTGGTGACTTATTACTGTTTAGTTTATCAATTTCTTTCAAAACCTCTTCTAATGACACCTCAATCTGGGACAGTTCCTAGAGATTTGTCACTTAAAAAGAATGGCTCAGATTTGGGAATTTCCCTCACATCCTCAGCTGTGAAGACTGATGCAAAGAATTCACTTAGTTTCTCCACAATGGCCTTATCACCCTCAAGTGCTCCTTTAGCATCTTTTTTACCCACGAAAGCTTATGCCAAAATAAATCTGTTAGTCTTTATGGTGCCACTAGACTCCTCGTTGTTTTTGTGGATTCAGGCTAACACGGCTACCCCCGCCCCCCGATCCTTTAGCAATTTGATTGTCCAGTGGCCCCACTGGATGTTTAGCTGGCTTCCTGCTTCTGATGTACTTAAAAAAAATTTTGCTATTGCTTTTTGAGTCTTTGGCTAGCTGTTCAAATTCTTTTTTGGCTTTCCTAATTATATTTTTACACTTAATTTGCCAGAGTTTATGCTCCATTCTATTTTCCTCATTAGGATTTAACTTCGACTTTTTAAAGGATGCCTTTTTGCCTCTCACTGCTTCTATTACTTTGTTGTTTAGCCATGATGGCCCTTTTTTGGTTCTCTCTGTTTTTTAATTTGGGATATACATTTAAGTTGAGCCTCTATTATGGTGTCTTTAAAAGTTTCCAAGCAGCTTGCAGGGATTTCACCTTTTGGCACTGTACCTTTTAATTTCTGTTTAACTAACTTCCTCATTTTTGTGTAGTCCCCCTTTCTGAAATGAAATACTACCATGCTGGACTGCTGTGGTGTTTTCCCCACCACAAGGATGTTAAATTTACTTATATTATGGTCATTATTACCAAGTGGTTCGGCTATATTCACCTCTTGGACCAGATCCTGTGCTCCACTTACGACTAAATCAAGAATTGCCTCTCCTCTTGTGGGTTCCAGGACTAGCTGCTCCAAGAAGCAGTCATTTATGGTATCAATAAACTTTATCTCTGCATCCCATCCTGAGGCGACATGTACCCAGTCAATATGGGAATAGTTGAAATCCCCCCCTCATTATTACTGAGTTTTTTATTTTTATAGTCTCTCTAATCTCCCTGAGCATTTCACAGTCACTGTCTCCATCCTAGTCAGGTGGTCGGCAGTATATCCCTACTGCTATAGTCTTATTATTCAAGCATGGAATTACTATCCATAGAGATTCTATGGTAAAGTTTGGTTCATTTAAGATTTTTACTTCATTTGATTCTATGCTTTCTTTCACATATAGTGCCACTCCCCCACCAGCATGACCTGTTCTGTCCTTCTGATATATTTTGTACCGTGGTATTACCGTGTCCCATTGATTATCCTCATTCCCCCAAGTTTCTGTGATGCCTATTATATAAATATCCTCATTTAATATGAGGCACTCTAGTTCACCCATCTTATTATTTAGACTTCTAGCATTTTTATATAAGCACTTAAAATTGTTACTTTTTAGCTGTCTGCCATTACATGATGTAAATGAATAGACTCTTTTTCATTTAACTGTTTCTCATCATACCCTACCTATATTTTATCATCTTTCATCCTCTCCTCCTTACTAGGACATAGAGAATCTCCATAAATAGATCCTCCCGTAAGGAATGTCTCTGTGTGAACCATGTGCTCCTCTGTCCCTGTCGGCTTTCCCCCAGCCCTTACTTTAAAAACTGCTCTACAACTTTTTTAATTTAAGTGCCAGCATTCTGGTTCCATTTTGTTTTCGGTGGAGCCCATCCTTCCTGTATAGGCTCCCCCTATCCCAAAAGGTCCCCCAGTTCCTAATAAATCTAAACCCCTCCTTCCTACACCATTGTTTTATCCATGCATTGAGACCCTGCAGTTCTGCCTGTCTAACTGGCCCTGCGCGTGGAACTGGAAGCATTTCAGAGACTGCTACCATGGAGGACCTGGACTTCAATCTCTTACCTAGCAGACTAAATTTGTCCTTCAGAACCTCGCTCCTATCTTTCCCTATGTCATTGGTACCTAAGAGTACCACGACCACCGGCTCCTCCCCAACACTACACATAAATCCAGAATTTCCTCCATAATTTCTAGTGAAATTAATCTAATTCAAAATACATGAAGGGAGTTAGCAAAAAGTTGTAAAGGCTAAAATGTGGAAAGTCTTCAAAAATTCTCACTTGGAAAATGCAGCTGACAGAACTCAGTGCATGCAAACCAGCATGTCTTTTACCAAACCTTAGCCACACTATCCAGGTTGCTCTAACATGCCAAGAAATCGGAAGGAGGAAAAACACGTCAAAGGTCACATAGTAACCTTTGTAAAACTTGCTCCAGTTTGAAAAGCCATGTCATGTTGTAATATCACTGCATATATGACTTCTTAAGCAGAGTGGGCTGCTTGGTCTCTTCATTTGTTCAGGAAGCGCTTCTGCTCACAACCATTTTATAGGGGTATAATTCTGAGAGCCAGTCAGAAGATTTCGGACTATTTGTATACATACAATCGCTGCATGCTTTGTACTTGTCAGGCTTACAATATCCCTGAGAAGCAAGAACTATTATATACAAATTATTAAAGATGAAGAAACTGAGGCACAGAAGAGGAGTGTCTTCCCCAAGGTCATAGAGTGAGTCAATGGCAGAACTGGGCACAGAACCTTGAAAACCCAACTGTGCAAAAAACTCACCTCTTGTGGTGCACATAGGTTTTACTGAACTGTTTTGGGTCATTTTCAGTTTGCATACTTTCACAACTCTTGAATTTCACTTTAAGTTTTGTTTCCGTTTGAAATCAACAGTTTACTGGAAATTAAACATAGCAGAGAAAGTATTGTATTTTACCCACTTTTGGCAATATTCTAAATACAGCAAATATAATTTACTGAACAGAAAGAAGTTGAAACAGAACTATCCTTTATAACAACAGGAAACATTACACTGTATGCATCAGAATATCCAAAAAGAGAGAGAGAACATGTTACAAATCTAATTTAATTTGTTTTAGTATGGAAAAATGATGTCTTCTTGGTTTGTTTGTTTTTTAATTACACTATTACACTGACTATTATTTTTAATTACTAATTACACTATTATGCTTTTTAAAATATTTTTATGGCCCAAATCCTGCAGTCCTTACTTAAGCAAAGCCTACACTGAATTATAATTGAAAGCAAGGACAGCATAACTTGGCCCAATGTTTGCAAATGCAAGAAAGACAGTTTAAATGCTTTCTGTTGATTTATATTCTTATTATGAGAGGGCTGCATAAAACAGATTTCAAGTATGGCATTGCTCAGATGGACAGATTGTGTATCAATTCTCAAAACATGCCAGTGAAGCAGGTTTGTTGAAAGAAAAATATGATTAAGGACCTGTTATCTGAATAGTGTGTTTCCTGAAAAGCTGGATCGGTCTAAGATACATTTTTGTCCTCCCAGCATAAGAAATCACTGATAAAAAAACAACAACAACAACGTATTTCCTAAGTATACAATGAAATTAAAAATCATTTTAAGTAGCTATATTATTTGTTGTTGATTAACATGCACTGATGCAATAAAGATACTGATTTCTGAGAACGAAGCTAACAGGACTTTCATTTTAGAAGCTAACATTAATTGTTTGCAGTTGGTGGCAGGATTATAGGTTACATTTCTTTTAATATAAAACTTTATTGAATGAATACAACCATATGCACTATATTATAATGGAGAATATCAATAAACTATTACTTCAAATTCATTTATATGCTAAAGGTTGCTGTGAGATTTTATGTCATTCAGTTTAGCAAATCCAGGCAAAACTGCCAAACAATGCACAGCTAATCTTAGGTCAGTGAGAGGAGACCATTTTTCATTAATATTTTATAGAATATTTGTAGTTCATCTTTAAATATTCAAGACTAACTTGGTGAACGAAGTGCATAGGGGGCAGAAGAAGAGTAGTTCACATGAGGAGAAAAGGTTAACAGGTTTTTTGAGGGCCCAAAGGAACTGAAGCAACCTCAGCATTGCACTGATGGGGGGAAAGATGGGACCCAGCCAGAACCACCTCCCTCCACACACTGATCTTGGACCCAGAACTATGCAGGGGAGTCTCTCTCACACACACACACACACACACACACATACACACACACACACACACACACACACACACACACACACACACCCCCTTCTGGGAACACCAATAACCAGAACCACATGGGCAAGGAGGAGCCAGCCTTATGGGCCAAAGAAACTGAAGCTGGTAGGACCAAGAACAGGAGCAGCAACAGCAGATTTTACAGCTTTGGGCTGATAGATAGTAATGATGTAATCAGTGTGTCTTCTACAGGTTTGACCAGACATTCTCTGCCTTGTGCTGATTGGCTGTTTGCACCATGTAGTGTATAGGAATTGGGCAGTACACTTGAAATAGTTCACGAGCCCTATTTCAGAAGCTGCCAGAACTGTACCAGAGCCGCAGTGTATATATATAGCTAGGCCTTGCATGTTATATATGCTTGTGAACACAGTTAATTGGACTCCACCATACCACTGTGGTTCCTTCCTGATATATTTGTTGTGTGAAGAGCAAAAGACAACATCCAGTCCCCTCCTGCTATCTCCCTCAGTCTTCCCATCAGCCTCACACCACCGCCTCTTAATAGCTTCTGCCCCTCCCTCTTCTCCTCTGTCCTGTCCCCCTCTCTCCCTTCCCTTTTTCTTTCTGAAAAGCTAATCCCCCACCTCACTCCACTCCACCCAAAGAATTAAAATTATGTAGTGATACTAACACACCATTCTATTCACTCTAGCTGTTCACTGTCCCCTACCTTTTGTCTGTCTTGTTTATATAGATTGTAAGTAGAGCTAGGCAGAGAACAGCAATTCCATTTCAGAGGATTTAGAGATTTAGGATTCTGATTTGGAATGAAAACAAAACATTTGAAAATTCTCTGCAAAATAGAAATACAAAACAATTTCATTTTGAAAAATTGAGATCTTTAGTTCTGATATTTTCTAAACAAAATTTTACTTGCTGGGCTGAAGGGGAGCCAGGATGCACATAAACTAGAGCCATGGTTTATGGAAACTTTTAGATTAAAAGGGACCTACAAAAATTTGGTCTTGTTCCCCTTAAGTATTAAGAAGGCCTGAAAGGTGGTTTTTTGCTTTTTACCTTAGAAATACAAGAAAGTCGTCTCCCTGACCCCTAGCTTTTTTGAAGGACCTCTGGCAAGTATAAAGGATGTTTATTATGAGTTCTTTGCCCCTTAATCAAAGGGTGAAGGTACCGAATCTTTAATAAAGGCTTCCTGCATTATTAATATTAATTCATCATTGACGTTAATCTGGTGTTAACAAAAACTAAACAAAAAACAGTTTTTTACAGTCTGGCTGAATATTCCCCGCCCCAATAACTCCGGTTGTACCCTCTTCAATCTTTTAATGTCATCATTTTGGTAGTTCTCTTTTCAGTCTATAAAGGACCTGAATTTCTATTGTGAAAAACCCGCAACAAGAAAATCTTCAAAAACCACAATATTTCAGGCTTTTTCTTATACATCAATAGCAGCAGCAGAGAAAAAAAGGAGAGGGCCACAAACTCAATTATTTTCCTTTAAAGAAAACAATAAAACAAGGCTCCAGTTTGGCAAAGCAAACCCACCATGCCAAGTGCCTGACTTCAACAGGCCTCTGCCTCTAGAGAGACCTCTGTGCAGGATTTATGACCAAAAAACCCCCAAAGTCAAGTCCTCAGAAGGGAGCAGAGTATAGGTCTCCTCTATGACATGCTGCATCAACACTAACTCACAAAATGGCTGCTGCACGCTAAAGACTCACCGAAGTGTAAAGTGCAGCACACAGACACTAAAATCTCAATAGTTACAGATCATTATTATTTATTATTTGTATTATCATCGCACCTAGGAGCCCTAGTCACGGACCAAGACCCCACTGTGTTAGGCATATAGCTGCAAACATCACAAACAGTCCCAATTTAATTTCACCCCAGTTTGTCTTCAAGGAGCCCTGAGAACCCATGAGAGAATCCCTTACCCAGTTCATATCAGCAATGAATAATCTCTTTTCCCATTGCCCCCGCCATTCCTGCTCCACGAAAAAAGGACCAAGAAACTAGCAATAATCAAAAAAGTCAGGAAAGGAAGCAAAACTGTATCTTCCCCTGAGCATGGCCATGTGTGTTTTACTTCCAAGCACATTATAATGCTCAAGTATGTCGTCAAACCACAGAAAAGGAAAACAAGTCAGAAGTAAAGATGGACCAAAACAAATTCCACCTAACTGTGAAGGCAGGGAAAATTCAGAGTCCAGACCCTGAATTGCAAGCCACCATCATTTTGTCTTTGGGTCACATACAAAGAAGATGGCTTCTTTTCGCAGAAGCAGTTTGGCTGTTGCCAAAATCCTGAGGAAATGGGTCATTCTCTTGAGACTTTGTACTACAATGATGAAATTCTCTCTCTCTCTCTCACACACACACACAAAACCCCACAGCTGACCCACTTCCTTCAGGATGGTGGATATTTCATGAGATCAGCAGATCTTGCAAGAATACTGCCTTTTTGAATGGATTTCTCACAAAAAGTTTTCAAAATTTCAACAACTGAGTTGAATCTGAGCTCTAGCCCTGATTTGGCCCCAATCCTGGCCTAAAGCCAATCCAGATCTGAATCTCTCTTATATCCACCTTTACTCAAAACAAATCTATTAGCTGTGAGTAAGGTTATTACTTTCACTTAAACAAAGAGTTACAAACAAGGGGGGAGAAGAGGAGTGAGAAATCTCTTCCAACTATAAATAGAATTTCTTAATTGCTAAATCTGCTTCAATTAATCTATTATCCAATTACAGGTGTCAATTCACTACTGAAGAAATCCCATTTAACGACCACCCCGGAACTACAATTTAAACCACACACCATTAAAAATTCCATGTGCAACAGAACAACCAATTATAATCAGCATTGGAAAACTCTAATTTAGAATTATATATAATTAACTATATAACTAATAGCCACTGTAATAACACTCCATATGAAGTGATGGCGTTTTCAACCCCCTCAAGCTCATTATCTGGCAAGCAAGATGGTGCATCCATGTAGACCCTTAATACTATGAACGTGACATCTGTTCCCTAGATAGGACTTTTTTAAAGCCTCAGAGCACTTTAGTGCTGCTCAGACGGCTGATTAGAGATGGTTGGCAATTTTCTGAAGATGCGGATTCATCAAAGCTGAAACTTTTTGCAGAAAAAGGTCAGTTTTGAATTTCCATTTTGAAATAAGTTTTGAAATTGTCTAGTGTCTCATTTTTATTTAGAAATGAGTTTTATTTCAAAATGTAAGGTCATTTCTAGTAAAAAGTTAAAAGTTAAAATTGAAACAAAAACATTTTGAAATTGAAATGAAATTTTTACTGATCTAATTTTTATGTTTAGTTCATACACTTTTTTGAGAGATTGACTCTTCATCCCAATTTGGGAGAGGAAAATTTTTTTAAACCTCAAAAAGTCTTGTGGGATTGGAAAGCTATTTTCTGCCCTGCTCAATTTGTGATAGAAGGCGTCAGTCTCCTCCCATATATTTAACTCTCATTAACAGTAATATGATTTAAGCAAGAACCCTGAGAATAGGTAAGTAATCAAACAGTGACACTTAGTGCTTTTCTTTCTGTAGATCTCAAAGGACTTTACAAAGGCAGGCATCACAATTCTCATTTTAAGGCATGGGGAAACTGAGGCCTCACAATGGTTATGTGATATACTCAAGGCCAGCCCTTTTAACAATTTTACCTTGAACTACAATGCTGTAAAGAAGGTCTTCAGGGACAAAAGTCAAATTCATAAAAAATTCTCTTTAATCTCCATCGCCCTTCCTTGCCATAATTCCAGGCAATTTTAATCTTTGCTGTGATACCACTGGAGGAAAGCTCCACTAAATGATTAGTTAATCTAAAAAAAAAAAAAGGGGGGGGGGAATTTTTCCCCCTCAAACTAGGAAAAGCCTAAGTGACCTAATTAAAGTTAACAGTTTTAAAGACCGGATTTTTAAAAGAAATTAAAAAGGTACAATTAACACTGGGTCAGTCTAGGAAGAATGTAAAAAACAGGAACCTGGATGTTAGTCATCAGTGATTCAAAGGGTCAAAAGTGACAAAGAATCAGTATCATGTGGGAACTGTGATGGGAACACAGGTGTGAGCTCAACATCTTTCTAGATAGATAGACAGATAGCAAGTAATTATTGGTGTCACATTTCCCTGGATCACTGTATTCCTTTTTGTGTATAATGTTTTGCATTTCACATCTTGAAAAACCTTCCAGGAAACACTTAGAGTGAAATCCTGTCCTCACTGAAGTCAATGGGAATTTTGCCATTGATGTCAATTGTACAGGCAGGGACGGATCTAGGCACCAGCATACCAAGCATGTGGTTGGGGCGGCACTTTTCAAGGGGCGGCATTCCTTTTTTGGGTTTTTTTTTTGCTTCGGCGGCGGCACTCTGGGTTTTTTGTTTTTGTTTGTTTGTGGGTTTTTTTGGCGCTTCGGCCCCCCCCCCTTTTTTTTTCTTGGGGCAGCAAAAAAACGGGAGCCGGCCCTGTGTACAGGTGAAATCCTGGATCTGTTATCTTTTCATTACTCATCTACTCTTTTTCAACCTTTCCTCTTCCACATTAAAAACACTACTGGGGTAATCAAGCATACCAGCAACAAAGATGTGAATTCAATTAACAATGAGTTTCATTAGCCTCTTATAAAAAAGTGATCCAGAACAGTAATTGTTTCATTAATTGACATTTCCCAGAAAGTTACTGATTAGTCTTGCAGTTGTTTCAGGCACTTCAGCGACTGACAGCACAACAAATAGAAAATCAATATTGCATCTGTTCAAAAGTAAATCGCTTAATAGCTCGCAGGTTCCATTTCATCACTTTTATCCAGACCATGTTGATGAGAGAGAGAGAGAAACTGGACAAAAAAAAAATCAATAAAGAAAGCAAGGACTTCTTTTAAACAGAAAACAAAAACCAAGGACAATTGAATACAAGATAGAGCTTTAAAGTGTGGTCAAAATGTACCCACTTCTTTGTCACGAAGCACAGTTCTTTAAGACTCTCCAGTACTCATTCAAATTTTAATATGGTTTGCATATATATATGCATACATTCCCATTGTAAACAGTGGCATTTCCACTGCAGATCAGGGGTATTATACAGCCCAAAAGACAAATATGCTCAAGAAGATTAGGATACTGTACATACTGATATGTGAAACACTTAACAAGACATTGTAGTGACATAATACAGAATTTCACAATGACTGTCAATCGAAATAACGTGTACTATCATATAATTCGTGTTGGATTCAAACCTGCATAGATTTTTTTCTATAATTTACTGACTGGGTCTGGAAAAAAACTTTGCGTCATAAATCCCACCATCTTCCACTCCAAGTGCAAGTACATTTCTCTGACTTTGCCATCTCTAACATAAATGCATATTAATAGGTATTTAAACAACCCCCACCAAAACAAGTCACTCCACTGCACATGCTTCTCCCCTTTGGGATGTGGATGAGAGAACAGACTAACAAATAAACAAACAATTGACAGATTTTAGTCACATTGCATAATGCTCTATTGGAAGGTGCTCAGATGCTACTGTGCTAAACATGGTATAATAATTTATATAGAACTGCTATACTTTATGACACCAATTACTCGGGTAATTAACCATTGAAACATATGGTTACCATTTGGGAAATTAACAGATACCATATGGATAAATTAACCATTGGAACAATTTATCAAGGGTTGTGACAGATTCTCCATTCCTAGCAATTTTAAAATTAAGATTGGATATTTTTCTAAGACACACATTCTAGTTCAAACAAGTTATCTTAGGGAAATCCTCTGGTATACAAAATTTCAGATTAGATGATCACAATGGTCCCTTCTGGCCTTAAAATCTATGAGATTATGAAAAGACCTGCAGCAGAACCAAAATAGGGATAATCAATCCGTTTTATTTCTTTCACTTTGGAAAGTGAGCTTTGGACATGGTAACTTTGCAATAGGTAGCATTTCTCAGCTAACCAAGTAACAACAGCATCAGTATTCAGCTTCAGAGATAGCTATTAAATCAGAGTGGTATTATATGCGGAGAGGTATCAGGGGAAATTAATGGGGAATTTTTAATTTTTGTAATCTTTGTTTCTCATACAGATGTCTTTATAGTAAACATCAGACCAAAATAATTCAACATGAGCTCTCTAACATAAAAAAGAAGCTAAAAAATAGATCCAAGTATATTTTGAGTATAATTAAAATTTAATCCTAGATACTACGTCTATGTCATCTAAGCTTTTCATCATTTACACTAAAAGCATAGAATTAGAGAACTAAAATGAAGCTACTGGAATTGAGGATTCAAATTAATCAAGTCTCTTTAATAGGAGAGGAAAGGTGGTCTTCTTGTTAAATCACTGATTCAGGAGATCAGGGTTCATTTCCTGCCTCTTCTGCAGACTTCCTATGTAACCTTGGACCTATCACTTAGACTACATCTTCACTGAAAAGAAAAGAAAAAAATGTGTTTTTTACATCCTGTTTTAAATCCTGGTTGAGAAAAGGCCCAGGTAGTTTTACTTTGATGTAGCTAGTCAAAGTCAATCCTATGCCCCCACCTCACCAACCTGGGGTTATCCTTGACTAGCTACCCTGAGTTAAATACTAACGTTCCTTACATCTCCACTAGGATTTTACAGTGAGATGGCTAACTCGAGTTAGCTATCTTAATGTAAAAACACATCTTTTTTTTTAAATTTGCAGTGATGACATAGCCTTAATCTGCCCATAAGAAGTGTATGATAAGTCAAAGAGTATGATAAAGGAAGTTTTATCTATTTCGAATGTAAGGTCATTGGGCAGGGACTGTCTCTAACTATGTGTTTCTAGAACAATGGGGCTACAAATTTGGTTGGAGCCTCTAGTGCAACTGAAATACAAATAATAAATAACAATAAAGAATTTATCTTCTGGAAAATCTATTCTCACTGTACCCACAGTAAAATGACAACAGTCATGCATTTACGGCAAACTCCAGCTCCACAGCTCCCATTGGCCAGGAACTGTGGCCAATGGGAGCTGTGGGGGGCAGAGCGCAAACCCACCTGGCCTTTCCTCCACGTAGGAGCTGGAGGGGGGGGGACATGCCACTGCTTCCAGGAGCTGCCTGAGGTAAGCGCCACCCGGAGCCTGCACTCCTGGCCCCCTACCCTAGCCCTGATCCCCCTCCTGCCCTCTGAACCCCTCAATCCCAGCCCAGAGCACCCTCCTGCACCCCAAACCCCTCATCCCCAGCCCCACCCCAGAATCTGCACTCTTAGCTGGAGCCCTCATCCCCTCCCACACCCCAACACCCTGAGCCAGCCCAGTGAAAATGAGCGAGTGAGTGAGGATGGGGAGAGTGAGCAACAGAGGGAAGGGGGTTGGAGTGTGTGGGGGCTGGGGCCCCGGAGAAGGGGCAGGGCAGGGGTGGGGCCTGGGAGGAGAGTAGGGGCGGGGCAAGGGTGTTTGGTTTTGTGGGAGTAGAAAATTGGCAACCCTAACATACACACACACACATATACATATATATATATACACACACACAGAGCAGAGGTCAAAGAGTTATGTGATATCACCTCTGAGACATTATACTCCATTTCCACAGCCCCATGGTAGGCCCTATTCTGTTAAAAAGCTTGCAGCAAGAGAGATGGCTGACTTCCACAGCATGGTCCTCCTCACAACACACCTACCAGAATTCAGCATGTAAGATGAATTCTGACAGGTTCAGTATTACTTACCCATTCCTCCCTTGCCTCAGCAATTTGGAACTCCCCCCAGAGTGGTGTAGGCTGAGGACAGCAGACAGTGGGGAAATCCCGACAGGATGACTCCATGATGTCAAGGTGCTGGAAGAAACAAGTGTGGCACAGATGAGCCTCAGGAGAACTCTACTGGTTTGGGAGGGAGAAACTGGCTCTGATTCAGCAAGTTCCTACATGTGTGCTTAACTTCACACAGGACTAACTCAATTAACTTAAATGGAAGTACCCACAGCAAGTGCAAAGATAAGCGTATGCATTAAGTGCTTGCAAGAGCAAGGCTCAGCACAAACAAGCAGTTTCCTATCTCCTATGTGGTAGTAGCCCTTCTGAGGGATAATATAGCTCATAGATTTTATCCCTTAGCTATTTATGAATTATTTTTTAAAGGAAATGCAGCAGAGCCCAGGCTGGAGAACATGGACACTATATACCAATGTGGTACTATAATACAGATACTGTTTTTAAATCAGAACTATCAACCAATTTCCTCACATTGTAGTAACATTTATTTTTAAAGTTGCACAAGCTTCATGTAAAAAAAAAAGTGCCATTTTCCTCAGCAATATAAAAAGTGGAAACTGGAGGAAATATAACAACAGGTTCTTACCAACAAAGAGAGAGGAAGTGATAAAGAGCAGCCTTCCGTCACAAATGGCCACTTTAGGGCTGTGGCTGCCTCACTCTGCCAAATGTAAAGGGCCAGAAGCGGGCAGGCATGCTGCACTATGAGAGTGCAGCACCACTAAGGCTAGTTATTTTAGATAAATTTTCACTAGAAAGGCAGTTGCAGCAGTGCCTAAGCAGAATGAGACAGTGAAAATAGAAATGTAGGCCTGGATCTACAAAGGCACTTGGGCATTGCAACACTAAGTGTCAGGGCACCTAGAAAATCGCGGGAAGATTACTGTGATCCGCAAAGCCTGAGTTAGGCTCCTAGGCTCCCTGTACAATGAATGGAGAGAGGCAGGCACCTTAGAATTTTATCCACAAAAGTCAGCATGCTAGGTAGGGAATCACCTAAGTTAGCCAGTGGGGGATGCTAATGAAAGGGGTGTGTGCTAAGCTCCTCTCTCAGAGATAGTGTAAGTCAAGACTTAGGTATCTATTTCTGTTACACTCTGATGCACCCCAGAACAGCAATCCCAAAACACAAGGAAATCAAAGCAAGACACGCAGATCAGTAGTCAACCAAACCACGTAATAACAATGAACCAGCATTGTCAGCAACAGTCTGAACAAAACATAACAATGGTTCAAATGGCAGATATGTAGCAGCAGGTACACACACAATGCTATGCACACCTATAGGCCCAGGAACTGGAACACTAAGTTCTGGGAGCAGGAAAGCAACACTCTCTCTCTCTCTCTGCTAGACAGCCACAAACAGGAATCAGATGCCTGAATACAGACTGCAGGGAGGTGCCTATTTCTGCATAGCAATACAGGAACAAGAGCCAGCTGCTTGAAGTCAGCTGGCTTTAGGCACCTAAGGCATTTCTTGCAGGAACAATGTAGGAGCCTGCCTCAATCCACAAAATGGCCTCTGGAGAAGGAATTGACGGTGGCAGTGCTATAACTTTCAGCCCAGCTGGGATATGGGGGTCTTAGGTTCCATTCCTCCCCCCCCCGTGCCAGAGGGCGAGAAAGGATTTCAAAAGAAGCCCCCCACCTCTCAGTAGAGTTCTCTAACCACTGGGCTGTGACCTATTCTGATGTGGGACTCCCTCAGTTTCTCCTATTGAAGCTGTTGCGCTCTGGCTAAATAATGAAAGAGCAATTGAAGCTTGGGGACCCAGGATCTCCCACTTCCCAAGGGGGTGGGGCGCTCTCTCATGCTCACTCTCACTCTCTCTCCCAGTGACTAATTTAACTATTTATCCAAAGTAGAACAGTCATTGGCTCAGAGAAAGCGAGAGAGAATGACTGTAGTCCTGTGATTAGGAAGCCCATCTGGGAGGTGGTAGAAGCATGATCCAGACCCCCTGCTTCAGTTGCTCTTTCAGTATTCAGCCAGAGTGCAACAACTTCAATAGGAGAGACTGATAGCATTCTACACTGGAGTATCCCACGCTCAGTGATTAGCGCACCTTCCTAAGAGATAGGAACCCCCTGGTCACATCCTTTCTTCCATTAGGCAGAGGGAGGAGTTGAACCTGGGTCTCCCAGCCCTACATGAGTATTTTAACCACTAGGCTAAAAAATTATAAGGTAGGCACCACTTCCTCTTTCAGTCACATTTTAAAAGAGACCCAATCTTGAAGGCAGCCTCTGAACATGCCTACCAGATTAGGCCCCAAAAGCGAGCATGCAGCTGAACGCCTGTATTACCCCAGTTTGTGAATCGCTTTGGGGCTTATGTGGGAGATAGGCATCCGGACACCTAGAGAGAGCCAGCAGTGCACATGCCCAGATGCCAAAACTTAGGTTCTGAGTGAACTTTTATCCTGAAAACTTCGGTACCAAGTAAGTTTAGGTACCTACAGGGTTTGGTGGGAGTTTTGTGGATGGCAGTGGAGCCAACATTGGGACTTAGGTGCCTAAGTACCTTTGTGGATCTGGGTCTTAGAGCATTTTGCAGGATTAAGACCTATGTGAATGGACTCCCATTGAAAGTCACCAGGAAATGCCACACAGGTGCTAGTGGAGCACCTCACAGGGCAGAGGCCTAACAACCCTGTCCCCCGACCCCCTGGTGATGATGATAGATCTCCCAAGAATTAAAAACTCTCATAGAACCTCGCTACATTCAGGACTTTCCATTCTCTTACTTGGGCTGCAAGATTTGGCCCTGTGTTATTAGCGGAGGGTTGGGAGGAGCAGAGAAGAAAGCTTCTTTTGAAATGTAATTACTTAACTCTGCTTCATGAAACATTTAAATATTCATGGGAGGTGGGGGAGGGGGTGTTAGTGTGCTGTCTGATGCCCTGTGTAGTGCTTTTCTCTGAGTAGCTCATGAGAAAACTTTTTGATTCAAAATGTTTCCAGCGCCAGAGCTGATATAAATATATATATTTTGGGGGGAGGAGGGTTGAAGGAATCTTGTGCTTTAACCTAAATATGTCTAAAATTATTAGCTGTTTTGTTAGAACCATGTGTAACTGTGTGGCTTTTAAGTCAAAGTTTTAGCTGAAAAAACGTATACTAATTCTAAAAGCATAGTAATGGCCTAGTTCATTTAGTTGGAGGAAAATCGAGGGTCTTAAAAAGAGATAGAATGCATACTCTAGGGATGGGTGTGACACTCTATACCGGCGGTTCTCAAACTTTAGCAACCTGAGGACCCCCATTTAGATTTAAAAAATTTTGGGGACCCCCAAGCCCCACTACTGAGTCCCAGGCCCTGCCCCCACTCCACCTCTTCCCCCAAGGACCCATCCCACCTCTTCCCGCCCCTCGCTCACTCCATCCCCCCTCCCTCCATCACTCACTTTCCCCCACCCTCACTCACTTTCACCAGGCTGGAGCAGAGGGTTCAGGGTGCGGGGTCTAGAAGGGAGTTTGGGTGCGGGAGGAGGTCCAGGGTGCAGGCTCTGGGAGGGAGTTTGGGTGCTGGAGGGGGTGCAGGCTCCGGGAGGGGTGCAGAAGGAGGTGAAGGGTGTGGGCTCCGGATGGACGGCTCCTGAAAGCAACCGGCACATCTCTCTGGCAGCAGCTCCTAAGCGGGAGGGAAAGGGAACATGGAGGTCTCCATACGCTGCCCCTGGCCACAGGTACCCCCCCTGCAGCTCCCATTGGCCACAGTTCCCGGCCAATGGGAGCTGCAGAGTTGGCACTCGGGGTAGAGGCAGCGCGTGGAGACCCCCTCATGCCCCCCTCCTGGGGCCACAGGGACGTGCTGGCAGCTTCCGGAACAGTGCGGAGCCCGGGCAGGTAGGGAGCCCTAGCCCCACTGCGTCACTGGACTTTTAGCGTCTGAAATATCCCGGTTTGGATTCAATAGCCTCCGGGAGATTGAGGGCGAGGGAGGAGTCGAGCAGCAGGGCCCGGGGACCCCAGTTTGAGAAACACTGCTGTATACTATTTTGTTCACCACCGTTACAAGACTATGACAAATTTTGTACAAAGTAGGCCTTGTGTGGTATCAGTTGAAAACTCAATCGGCTGAACATCATTGTCCTGGTAAAATATATGTATCAGTATTGTATGTAAAGTTACAAGATTCTACTGCATAATTTTGTTATATGATGCTCCAAAGTTAAGAAAAGCAGGCCCAAACCAGTTTCTCAGGAACAAAGGACAAGTCAACACCCAGCCAGGTGTTAAAAGACACCTGCTTAAGCAAATGCCCAAATAAATCTGTTAGTCTTTAAGGTGCCACCAGACTCCTTGCTGCTTAAGCAGCCATTCTCTGAGGAAAGATGCAAATAAGAAATTTACATTTTATCACAGGGACGGTTCAAACCTTAGGTCCACAAGTGATTGTCACCGTGACTCAGCAAGGATGTTTTTTAGCACAAGAAATTGAATTATAAAGAGAAGCGGAAAAGGCTTGACTTCACACCTCATAACATCAATGAATACCTGAAAGACACTGAACTAAAAGAGAGTGGCCCCATGTTGAAAGGAGACCGAGCCTGTGAAATTTACTGCAGCATATGGGGAGGAAAACCTTTGCTTTGAATTCTGTTAGTTTATTAAATTAGGCATTATCTTGCATTTTATTCTTGTATTTCTTTTGTAACCAACCCTGAATTTTATGCATCATTACTTGTAATCACTTAAAATTAGGGCTGTCAAACAATTAAAAACATTAATCCCAATTAATTGAGCGATTAACAAAATTAATTGTGATTAATTGCACTGTTAAACAATAATAGAATACCCTTTAAATATATTTGATGTTTTTCTGCATTTTAAAATATGTTGATTTCAATTATAACAGAATACAAAGTGTACAGTGCTCACTTTATATTTATTTTTGATTACAAATATTTGCACTATAAAACAAAGGAAATTTTCAATTCACCTAATACAAGTACTGCAGTGCAATCTCTTTATCATGAAAGTTGAACTTACGAGTGTAGAATTATGTACCAAAAAAACTGCATTCAAAAATAAAACAATGTAAAACTTTAGAGCCTGCAAGTCCACTCAATCCTATTTCTTGTTCAGCCAATCGCTCAGACAAAACAAGTTTGTTTACATTTGCAGGAGAGAATGCTGCCCGCTTCTTTTTCACAATGTCACCTGAAATTGAAAACAGGTGTTCACATGGCACTGTTGTAGCCGGCATCGCAAGATATTTACATGCCAGATGCGCTAAAGATTCATATGTCCCTTCATGCTTCAACCACCATTCCAGAGGACATGCGTCCATGCTGATGATGGGTTCTGCTCACTAACAATCCAAAGGAGTGCGGACCAATGCATGTCCATTTTCATCATCTGAGTCAGATGCCACCAGCAGAAGGTTGATTTTCTTTTTGGGTGGTTCAGGTTCTGTAGTTTCCGCATGGGAGTGTTGCTCTTTTAAGACTTCTGAAAGCATGCTCCACACCTCGTCCCTCTCAGATTTTGGATGGCACTTCAGATTCTTAAACCTTGGGTCGAGTGCTGTAGCTATCTTTAGACATCTCACATTGGTACCTTCTTTGCATTTTGTCACATCTGCAGCGAAAGTGTTCTTAAAATGAACAACGTGCTGAGTCATCATCTGAGACTACTATTACATGAAATATATGTCAGAATGTGGGGTAAAAATAGAGCCAGAGACATACAATTCTCCCCCAAGGAGTTCAGTCACAAATGTAATTAACACATCATTTTTTTTAATGAGCATCATTAGCATGGCAGCATGTCCTCTGGAATGGTAGCTGAAGCATGAAGGGGCATACAAATGTTTAGCATATCTGGCATGTAAATACCTTGCAATGCCGGCTACAAAAGTCCCATGCGAACGCCTGTTCTCACTTTCTGGTGACATTGATAAGAAGTGAGTAGCATTGTCTCCTGTAAATGTAAATAAATGTGTTTGTCTTAGCAATTGGCTGAACGTGAAGTTGGACTGAGTGGACTAAAGTTTTGCATTGTTTTCTTTTTGAGTGCAGTTATGTACTAAATGTCTAATTTTAGTAGTTCTGTTTAACATTCTACTGAGTTTCCATTGGAATGCAGTTATGTAACAAAAAAAATGTACATTTGTAAGTTGCACTTTCACGCTAGAGAATTAAGGAGATGTAGCTATTCAACGGTCCAGATTGTACCCTGGGTAATGCCACAATGGGTCTTGCACCGAACTTCACAGAGTCCCTCTCCCCAAGCTTTTGAGGAAAGATATGAAGTCTGACACCAGCCCTAAATCCAAGCATAGCATGGAAGTCTGTAGTGTAAGTGTCAAAGGGAAACACTGTAAATGCTCTACAGGTAACAGCCTCATCTGCCTCTATCACAATGGGATCAGCTGTAAATTGCCTTGCTTACTGGTGCTGAGATATTGAATTATCTTACTGTATTTTATGTATTATTTGTCTTTTTCCCCCCAGTTACATCAAGGGTACATAGTACGTTTGGAGAGGTGCTCTTTTATAACATCTGTGTACATCTCAATAAATACTGGAAGGAATGGGGCGGGGAGTCTGATCCAAATTCCACTATAATCAGTGAAAAGACTCCCTTGACTTCAGTGCTTTGGATTAGGTTCTAAGTGAGGCTGAACCAAGTAGCTCTTGCAACAGAACAGATTTCTGTGACAATCAGTGTGATGCCATGAGCTGTAATTACACCCTTTTCAAAAACATCTGAAAGAAAAGCCCAGTGGGAAGCTAATTACGATGATAAACACACCAGCTGAGCAATTTGGGGGAAGAGACATAACAATAAAAAGACACACATTTCAAGGGAAGACGATAATTTAGGTGTAGATCAGGAATACTGAATGCGAAAAGGAATCATTCTCAAAAAGGAACAGATAAATTCAATCTCCACTTTAGGTGACACAAAGGAAGCAATATTAGGATGAAACCAGCTGTGCCAGAAGAAATACACATAATTTTTGTTTAATGATATTTCACATAACTATTCCACGCTGAGAAAATAACATTCTTTCTTTTACCCAGGCATTTTTTAAATGGAGGATAATTAAACTTTGCATTAAGAGGCCACTATAAATGTTCTTCTCTCAACTATCACAGGCCCTTCAAGAAACAACACTCAAGAAGAAATAATACTGTAGGCAGGGGCATAACTATGCATGACTTTGAAGTGAAAATAAACTAAAAAAAAACCCGAACGACACTGAGGCCAGCCAGTGATTTATTCATGGATCCTGACTGCCTGTTTGGGACAAATATTCCTGGTAGGAGACAAGTGATAAAAATGCTGGAAATAGAATAGGGAATCCTGAACTTGATCTCAGCCAGGATTTCCAGGTTTGTGGATCTTGGGTAGTAGATAGAATAACCCCGGTCGGGGCTCTAAGGGTATGTTGATTTGGTCCGGTGTTAGTGTAGGGAGTGTCCTGAGTAGATGGTGCAGTTTCTTAGTGTATTCCTCAGTGGGATCTGAGGAAAGTGGCCTGTAGAATTTGGTATTGGAGAGTTGTCTGGCAACCTCCTTCTGGTAGTCAGACCTGTTCATGATGACAACAGCACCTTCTTTATCAGCCTCTTTGATGATAATGTCAGGGTGGTTTCTGAGGCTGTGGATGGCATTGCGTTCTGCACGACTTAGGTTATGAGGCAAGCGATGTTGTTTTTCCACAATTTCTGCCTGTGCACATCGGGGGAAGCATTCTATGTATAGGTCCAGACTGTCATTTCGACCATATGTGGAGTTCTTCTTCCTGTGTTGTTGGTGGGAAGGTATCTGTGTATCAGTGCGCTGTTCAGTGTTATCTTGAAAGTATTCTTTGAGTCGGAGGTGGCGAAAGTAGGCTTCCAGATCACCGCAGAACTGTATCATGTTTGTGGGGGTGCTGGGGCAAAAAGAGAGTCCCCGAGATAGGACAGACTCTTCTGCTGGGTTGAGTGTGTAGCTGGATAAATTGACGATATTGCTGGGTGAGTTAGGGGTACCTCTGTTGTGGCCCCATGTGGCAGGTAGGATTTTAGACAGCTTACGGTCCTTTTTCCTTTGTAGAGAGCTTAAGTGTGTAATGTAGATCTCCTGTCTTATTTTAGTAAAGTCCATTTGTGTGGAGGGTTGGTTATTTATGAAAGCCTCCAGGTTGGAGAGCTCTTTCTTGATGTTTTTCTGTTTGCTGTATAGGATGCTGATCCGGTGGTTCCTCAGTTTCTTTGATAGTGTGTGGCATAATCTCTCACTGTGGTCTGTGCAGTATGTAGATAGCAATGGATTTTTCCACCTTCAGTCCATTTGGTATGATGTCCATCCGTTTGCATTTGGAAAGGAAGATGATATCTGTCTGTATTTGTGCAAGTTTCTTCACTTCAACCTCCCTGGCCATACAATAGCAGATGTAAAGGTAGCCATCTTACAACAAAAAAACTTCAGGACCAGACTCCAAAGAGAAACTGCTGAGCTCTAGTTCATTTGCAAATTTGACACCATCAGATCAGGATTAAACAAAGACTGTGAATGGCTATCCAACTACAGAAGCAGTTTCTCCTCCCTTGGTGTTCACCTCAACTGCTAGCAGAGCACCTCATCCTCCCTGATTGAACTAACCTCGTTATCTCCATACTGATTTATACCTGCCTCTGGAAATTTCCATTACTTGCGTCTGATGAAGTGGGCATTCACCCATGAAAGCTTATGCTCCAATATTTCTGTTAGTCTTAAAGGTGCCACAGGACCCTCTGTGGCATCTTTACTGTTTACCCTCCAGTTATGCACAAGGTTCAAAATGTTGTCGCTCACATCCCAGGCACTGCATACTACACCTGCATGTTTGTGTAATCTGACTCCCGGGCCAAATTCTCCTGACCTCACCCACATGTATAGTCCCATTGACTACAGCGGGTTTGCTTGCATAAGGCAAGCAGGGTCTAGTGCCACATCTGTGCTTCCAACTCTTACCTAGGCTTGCTTTCTGAATGGTCTCTTCCAATGCCTACGCTTGTGACATTTGTAAGGCCTTTACTTTATTTGTGCATGTGTTTGAGTGACCTAATTCCACCCACAGCACTTGGGTCACGTCATTGAGCCAGCTTCTGCAGAGAGTGCAAGGAAAGGGAAAGAATCCTTGCTCTGGGCAGTGGAGCCACTCCACACAGATGGAAGATGGAGGATGAGAAGCAGCATATTGGGGGCTCCAAACCCGGCATGGCTCCTTACTCCTCCTTCACAGAAGGATATCCACTCCATTGCACAGTGCCTGTGGAGGAAAGTGCTGGATCTGCCCCTGAATGCTGGTGAAAGTTGGACAGCTTGAATGGTACAGCATAGACACTAGCAATGCAAGTTTGTCTTTGGTGTCCTGCCAAATGGCTTCAGTCCTGCCCCAGAGACGCTCTCTAGGGTAGCTCAGTCTCCATAGCCGCTTCTGAGTTTAGCTCAGTTTAAAACTACAATAATCTCTTTGATTTCTACATGACGTGGGACCAAATACTGCTTCTCTTTACTCAGGCAAAACTCCTCTTGAAATAAATGGGAGTTTGACCAGAGTAAATAATGCATGAGTTGGCATTATATTTTTAATGTGTACATAAATAAAATAATGGAGTGAGACAGTTTAAACTGCACTGATTTTAGCCAACTCTACAACCATCATTTTATCTCTGCTAATGTTCGGAGACTTTACTGACTTGCAGAGCTCAGTGGAGTATGATAAGAGCCTCATAACTGAAAAGCAAATGTCTAGACTTTGGCCCTAATTGGTCTTATTTTCAATATGGTTATTGCCTAATTTCTTGCAAGGATCATTTGTTCACTCAAAGCTCTAAGACTAATATCGCCCTGGTTTATTGGCATTGCACAATGTACATGCTGTCCTATAAAAACTGACCAAAAAAATCCTGGAAAAATAAAATGTAGCGGCTAGTTTGTGGACACTAGATGACATTGTAAGATTAATGTATTTGTGCTAATGCTATCCCAGCAATAGTACTAGAGAGCAAACGTAGTTACATTTTATAGCCAGTCAATTATTGCCTTTCTTTTGGCTTGTTATTTTTTACAGTCTTATACTCAGTACGGGCCCAATCCCACTTCTATTGAATTCAGCAGTGGAACTCCCAAGAACAGATCTTTGGCCGAGTTTAGTCTTCTTTGTGCCACTTGGACAGCCAGCGGAGTAGTGCAGAGCTGGCACAGACCACTATCTAGTGTAGGGCCACGGCTATAGAAAAATGTGTGTGGCCAGAGAACCCCCTGCAATCTGGTGACCCCCCTCTGTTGGAATGGCCCCTTGAGGGCTGTTGCAACCAATGCAATTTATGGCAATAATGGGGCTGCTATAAGTTGCTTTTTAGGAAAATTTTGTTTGTCTCACGCTAGTGCCTGCAGGCCCCAGTCAAGGACCAGGATCCCATTGTGTGAGGTGCTATACAAATACACAAGTGCCCGGTGAACCCAGAACCAGTGAGCCATTTCTGTGGGTTCCTTCCACACCAGCCTCCCAAAAGCTGGATTGAGTACCAAACTGCAGGTGCTCAGGATCTGGACCCCTGGTATAAAATTAATGCTTTAGTACTTGTGTCTATTGGGTGCTAATTGGTGTCTGCTACAGACCACCAAATCACACTAGGGAATAGGATCACTGGCTCCTTACACACCTTTCTAGAATGTGTAGGAAAAAAGCTGTGTGGTCATAGGGGGAATTCAATCTGAGTGATATATACTGAAGACACTGGTGCCAGCTTCCAACTTTTCCCAGAGGTGCTCAACCTCCGCTCAGCCCTGGGCCCCACCTCTTCCTGCCCCCACTCTGTCTCAGGCCCTGCCTCAGTCCACCCCTCTCCCAAGGCCCCATTCCACCCTGCCTCTTCCCACCCCCATCCTGCCTCTTCCCCGGCTCTCCCCGCCCAGTTCCACCCCCTCCCCTGAGCACACCCCATCCCCGCCTCCCTCCCAGCACCTCTTGCATGCTGTGGAACAGCTGATCCATGGTGGGTGAGAGGCACTAGGAGGGAGGTGGAGGAGTTGATCAGTGGGGCCACTGGTGGGTGGGAGGCACTAGAGGAGCGGGGAAGCTTGGCTGCCGGTGGATGCTAAGCACCCACTAATTTTTTTCCATGGGTGCTCCAACACTGGAGCACCCACAGAGTCAGCACCTATAACTGAAGATCTCATGCTGCCAGTATTAAAACACCTTCAGAATTTCTATTTATTGTAGATAATATTTCCTAACTCAAAGTGTTGCATCCAACACAAGGGAATTCTATATTAGCCCGTATCTTGATAGATTAAGAGAAATTGATCACAGAACTAAAAATTAGTTGTCGCTTAGAACAAGTGATCATGACTTGATCACATTTGTTATATGCAAACTGAATAAAATCCAAACAAGTGATATATATATATATATATATATATATATATATATATATATATATATACACACACACACACACACACACGGTCTTTAAAAAGGTCAATTTCAGAAAGCTGAAAACAATTATGAACCAGATCAGTTGTGAGAAGTAATTTAAACAGAAAAAACATGAATGATAATTGGGAATTGTTTAAGAGCATTTTACTAGGGACCCAAAAAGCCACAAGTGAGGAAGAAGGCCACATTGCTTAAAAAGCAACCTAACTAAGAGGGGAAGTAAAGGCAGCTATCAAAACATTTTAAAAAAACAACTAGTATTACAAACAAAATAAAGAGGATGTTCATAGAATTTAAATCAGAAGCTAGGACTTGTAGAACATTGATAAGAAATGCAAAAGGACTCAAGGAGAAGTCTATAGCCAGCAGAGGTAAGAACAATAAGAATGAACTTTTTAAGAATGTGAGAAAAAAGGAATCCTAACAATGCTATTGGTCCATTATTAGATGGAAATAGTAGAATTGTTAATAATAATGAAGAAAAGAGAAGTGTTCAATAAACATTTCTGTTCTGTATTTGGGTGAAAAAACAGATGATGTAGTCATATCATATGATGATGAAACTTTTCATTCCAATGGAAACTCAGTAGAATGTTAAACAGAACTACTAAAATTAGACATTTTTAAAACAACAGATCTGGATAACATGCATCCCAAAGTTTTCAGACAGCTGGCTGAGGAGCTCATTTGATTGTTAATGTTGATTTTCAATAACTCTTGGAACACTGAGGTAGTTCTAGAAGACTGGAAGAAAGCTAACATAAATGGGACAATCTGGGTAACCTATCAGTCTGACATTGATCCCAGGCAAAATAATGCAAAGGCTGATATCAAATTAAATTAATAAAGAATGTAGAGAGGGTAATATAATTTATGCCATCAACTTGGGTTTATGGAAAACAGATCCTGTCAAACTAACTCGGTATCTCTTTTTGATGAGTACACAACATTGGTTGATAAAGGTAATAGTGTTGATGTTGTATACATAGACTTCTGTAAAGCATTTGACTTGGCACAGCATATTTTGATTAAAAAACTAGAATAGAAAATTAATATGGTGCACATTAAATGGATTAAAAAAATGGGCTGACAGGTCTCAAAATGTAATTGTAAATGGGGAATCATCAGTGAGCAGGTGTGTTTATAGTGGAGTTCCCAGGGATCATTTCTTGGCCCTATTCTATTTAATAGTTTTATCAATGATCAAACAGAAAATTTAAAATCATCATTGATTAAGTTTATAGATGACACAGACTGAGGATGTGATAAATAATGAAGAGGACAGGTCACTCATACAGAGTGATCTGGATCACTTGGTAAGCTGGGCACAAACAAACAATATACGTATTAGCACAGCCAAATGTAAAGTTATACATCCAGGCACAAAGAATGTAGGCCATGCTTACAGGCTGGGTGACTAACCTGGGAAGCAGTGACTCTGAAAAAGGCTTGGGGGAAGGGGTCCTGATGGATTAATCAGCTGAACATGAGCACAGAGTGCAACACATTGGCCAAAAGGGATAATATGATCCTTATATGTATAAATAAGGTCATCTCGAGTAGGAGTAGCAATTTTATTTTGCCTCTGTATTTGGCATGGTGCAACTGGAATACTATGTCTATGTCCAGTTCTGATGTCCACCGTTCAAGAAGGTGGTTGATAAATTGGAGACGGTTCAGAGAAGAATCATGAAAATGATTAAAGGTTTAGAAGACATACTGTGGAGTGATGACTCAAGGAGCTCAGTCTATTTATCTTAACAATGAGAGGGTTAATGGCTGATTTGATTATAGGCTCTAAGTATCTACATGGGGAAGAGAAATTTGATAGAAGAGGGTTCTTCAATCTAGCTGACAAAGGGATAAGATCCAATGGCTGGAAATAGAAGCTAGACAAATTTGGCCTTGATGTAAGGCAGATTGTGAGACTAATTAACCATTGGAACAGCTTACCCAGGGCGGTTGTGGATTCTCTATCACTGCCAATAGATTGGATGTTTTTCAAACAGGGAAGTGGCCTGTGTTGCACAGTACATCAGACTAGATGATCACAGTGGTCCCTTCTGGCCTTTTAATCTGTGATATATGTTTAGCATGGGCCATTGAAGTCAATGGGAGTTTTCCAATGACTGCAGTGGGCTTTGGATCAAGCCCTCAAAGTGCTATATACAAAATAAAAACAAATTATTTTATTCCAGCCCATTATTAACAGATGTCAGTCCTCCTCTGTATCTATTTATGCCATAATTTACTGATTTGGCAGTTTACAGTGAAAGATGGTATAATCAATTTTACAAAAGAATAAAATAGTGTCACAATTGCATATTTCTTTAGATGAGCTCAGATGGTCCAGTAATAGTTTCGCTTGAGTAAGGATTGCAAGACTAGGCTCGATGTAATTAAGGTAAAAAAATTATACTGCTGAAAACTGTAGCTATTCTTTCACATACAAGCACTAAAGAAGCAATCAAAGCTCCCACATCTACAATAACTTGCACACATGACTTGGTTATGGGCGCACAACTCTCATTGAAGTTAACTGAGTTACATTTTCTGTTGTCATATGTGATAGGCCAGAATCTCAGCTAATATAAAGCAGCCTAGCTTCACTGAAGTCAGTGATGAGCTTCACTGATTTAGAGATATTAAGGCTCTGGCCTAATATTTGCTCTGTGAAATGACCGGGGGGGCACAAGCTAAATGGGAGGACACGTGACTGCCCCACGTGTCTCCTCCCCACCGCACATTACCTGCGGGGAGGGAGGGGCTCTATCCCCCCACTGAGCCAACTCCGCCCCCAGCACATTCGACCGCTCTCCCTGGCAGCCAGGCCTGGACAGGGAGTAGGGCGGAGCTGCTCCTAGCTGCCTGGGAGAGAGCCTGGCTGAGGAGGGGCAGCAGCAGCACCCCACTCCCTGCCTGGGCTCAGCTTCCGGGGACAGGGGACAGACATGCCGGGGGGGGGGAAATCCGGCTCGCTCGGCTGCTGTCCCCCGAAGCCAAGCCTGGGCGGGGGGCATCCCACCACTGCTGGAGCCAGGCACTCTCCCAGGCAGCTGCTGCGCTGCAGCAGGCAGCGTCCCAGCGGCTGGAAGAGGCTCTGGCCATGTCCCGTCTGCTCTGGCCCCGCTCCTTCTGCTCCCCATCCAGGCCGGTTGTTGGGGGGGGCTCTTGACCCTACCTGCCCCCAATGCGTTGCTTCCTAACGTGTGTGTACACGTGTAAATTTCCTCTCGGCTCAGTTAAGGTAACCCGGATCCTTGGCAAGCAGCAACACAGGGTTTCACGTGGCCCTCCCTGCACTTGAGGTACCAGTGGCAGGGTGCCCCATTCTTTTCTCCCTCTCCCCTCCCCCCGAGGAGCAGCAGGACCCCCTCCTTCTTGTGGAAGCAGCAGGGGCAGTAGTAAAGGTCTCATCTCTACCCCGTAGAGAGAGGCAGGATTGGAAGTGGTGCCAACCCCACTCTCCCCAGTATTATCCCAGCAGCCAGGGTGTATCTGCATGGATGGGGAGGATAGGGCCCTTGCTCTTTTCTCTTACACACACACACACACACACACACACACACACACACACACACACACA